>NW_019395767.1:0-2627 GCF_000612105.2 Orussus abietinus
TGGTGTTTATCCTCAACGTGTTGACGCGTCGTTTCTTCTATATAATGACAAATGGATGCTTTTTCGAATTATTGAGATCGATAACATTATATTTTTTCAGGTTAGAAATTGATGACATTTTTAGGTTATAAATATTTCATTCTGGTATCGATCCTTCCACACTGATACCTTGCTTATACCGATATTAAATGAGATAATATGCAGTTTATTCATAACTTTCTATTAATACCTGTATCATCTTCTTTTCTAAGTTTCACATCGATCGACACATTTCTATTAGTGATTTCTGGTATCGATCCTTCCAAACTGATACCAAATGATATCAGATTATATCTCGACTCCTCTTTACCTTTACGTTATATATAATAATTCAATTTTCTTCCGATACCAGTTTTAACATTAACTTTCCGTTTAGTGCATTAGTAACTCGACACTTTCATTCTATCTGTATTATAATAATTTGTAATTTCTTTCGACACCAGTTTCAGTTTTCTTTTGATACCAGTTTTGACATTAAAACTTCCAGCTAGATGGATTAGTAACTCAATACTTTCCATCTATCTATATTATAATAATTTGTAGTTTCTTTCGACACCAGTTTTAATTTTCTTTCGACACCAGTTTCAGTTTTCTTTCAATACCAGTTTTGACATTAAAACTTCCAGCTAGATGGATTAGTAACTCAATACTTTCCTTCTATCTATATTATAATAATTTGTAGTTTCTTTCGACACCAGTTTTAATTTTCTTTCGACACCAGATTTAATTTTCTTTCAACACCAGTTTCAGTTTCCTTTCGATACCAGTTTTGACATTAAAACTTCCAGCTAGATGGATTAGTAACTCAATACTTTCCTTCTATCTATTGTGACGTGTGGATTTTGGGCCACACGGTCACATGTTTGGCTAAGGGCCATTTAGCCCTTTTTCGGGACTTCGGAGCATTTCTGGTCCGACGGTCCCCGATTTGCGGGGGAAACATTGCGATAAAATACTTTGTAGTAAATCTTTTCTTTCAGCTGTTATTTTTGCGATAGCGAATCCTCNTGTAATGTGGTGGATCGGTAGCTCCCCCACATTAAAAGGAAATCGCGTCCTCGAAGAGGAAGGAGTAGCTGCCGACCCGCCCATTATACCGTTAGAACTAATAAGTTGCGCGCGAGCGTCACTGGCGAACGCCCGAACAGGTATTAGGGGAAATCGCTGGGGAAACTTATGGGAAAGGAACGGGAGAATAGGGAAATTGAGGGATTAGTATCGGATAAGGAACGACTCTGGGCGATAGAGGATGTTCGGGAGTAGGTAGCTACGGCCTTAAAGGGCTGTACGCCCCAGGGTTCGCCCATGCGGCCCTGAAATAGTTGAGGAGATTGGGCCGCTCCTGCGGTCCTGTAGTGCGCGGCGAGGCCCGAGCCGCCGTCGCCGCGCCGCTCCGGGGGGAGCGGGAGGATTGGTCGGCCGACGCGGCGCCGCGGGCCGGGGCCAATCAACGCTCCGCTCGCGAGGCCGCTCGGCCAATCCGCGCCCCTGGAGACTGCCGAAAGGACCCGGCAACGCGTGTGCGCCGGGACCGGGAAGTCAGTCGAAAAATTGTCCGAGCCGAGGCAGGAACTTGAACTAGGAGCAGTTACCAAAGCTAAGGAGAGAGAAGACCTACAAAGCGCTAAGGCAAAGGATCGATCCACGCTGGGCAAAAAGATCACCGAACATCCCTTGTCCCCAAGTAAGTCGTAGGGGTACATCCGCGAAATTTATAGGGGAAGATCCGTCATCGGGAATTATAGGGGAAAACGCGCGTAGCGAGGCACGCGAGGGTGTTCGCGAGTGACGGCCGCGACGTATAATAAGTAGCCGCGTTACGGCCGGGAACCCGCGAAGCTCGTGCGAATCGTGTAATAGAATCTAGAATTTAGGGCCGCCGACGGGCGGCTGGCGCCCAACCGGTGTGAAAGATTTTGAACTAGATTGTAAGAGTAATAAAGAAGTTTAATATTAAAATAAAAATTGAGCGCCTTGGTTTTGTGACGAAAACCCACGTCGCAATATATATTGTGACGTGTGGATTTTGGGCCACCCGGTCACATGTTTGGCTAAGGGCCATTTAGCCCTTTTTCGGGACTTCGGAGCATTTCTGGTCCGACGGTCCCCGATTTGCGGGGGAAACATTGCGATAAGAAACATTGCGATAAAATACTTTGTAGTAAATCTTTTCTTTCAGCTGTTATTTTTGCGATAGCGAATCCTCGAGAGGCGCCGCTCAGGATACGCATTTTAGCGGTTTTCGGAAAGTATTTTTCATTTTCTAAAGGGAAAAGAAATTAGCATAATTTTGTGATCTCGAATATTGCCTGGAATATTCAACGAATATTCCAGCGAATATACGGGAAAGGACGGTAGCTACGCTAACTCGGTTAGCAACCGGAACGACAACAGTGTCGACCTCGTAGAGGTCGCGGCTTTGTCGTCGCTCGCCGCTATGAGAGCCGCGTCGAGGAGGAAGACGACGCCTGCGCAGGGACGTACCTACCCGAAGAGGAAAGGACCGAACGTCGGGCCCTGGGAGGGGAACCGGCCGACCCCGTCTTCGCCACCCTGGCGGCCCTGCCTGCGGGGGCGGGCCCTTGGTT
>NW_019395767.1:2847-4443 GCF_000612105.2 Orussus abietinus
GGAGATGAAGGGTTAATAAGTAAACTAGAATGAAAATGAGGATGGATCGAGCTTGCGAAGGATCCTCTACCTGGCTTGTTTAGCGGCCGTAATCGGTGACAGTCTCTTTTGATCGACCCGGTCGGATGACAGTGCGTGAACACCTTCGTCCCGTGGCGTGCCCTAGGGTTGGAGCTCTCCTAGAAGCCTCCCGTCCAACGGAAGTCGCAGTGCCGCCGTCCAGTCCTGACTCGGTGGCTGGATCGCTGGAGTACCGGATGGCGCTACTGCAGCTCGCAGGATAGTGGTCCTTGGCAGGGAGTCCAATGGTCTCGGTCTCTGACTCGCTAGGAACGGAGTGCCGGGGACCAGGAGCTCCACTCGAAGTTTCGATGACGACTGACGTTGACTTATGACAAATTGACTAAAAAAACTCTGACTTTTGATCGGACTGCTGGTTTTATTAGCAGGATATTCCAATTGGTGGAGGTTTCCTAGGGCGCAGGTGAGGATGGACTTCTGAGTCATGCTGATGCGTTGCGGAGTCATCAGGTTGTTTGCCCCGGGTCGGTTGATGACTTTTGGAGCCGTTTGGTCGATAAACTCGTTGGATTCTTTCGCAAAAGTTTCGCGTTTCTGTACTCGGATTTCCATGGCTAGCTCCGGTTAATAAAAAAAACGGATTTTTCCTTATGTAATAAAAAAAATAGGGTTTTTCCTTATGTTAGGGTACGGAAGGTACCTACGTAACAAATGAAAAAAAAATATTTTTTTGAAAATCAAAAACTTCTCTTTTGTACCAGATTTTACTCATGTTGTACCGTGTTGTACCGTTGAAACAATTCTCTTAACTTCAATAGTTAATTGACAAATTCAATGAAACCGTTTTTTGAGCTAGCCCCTACTTTTTTGAAAATTGATGTTTTTTTTGTTGTACCGGATTGTACTAGTTGTACCGAACATTGTACAGTTGAAAAAAATGGTATAAGTTGTGACGTGTGGATTTTGGGCCACACGGTCACATGTTTGGCTAAGGGCCATTTAGCCCTTTTTCGGGGCTTCGGAGCATTTCTGGTCCGACGGTCCCCGATTTGCGGGGGAAACATTGCGATAACATACGTTGTAGTAAATCTTTTCTTTCAGCTGTTATTTTTGCGATAGCGAATCCTCGAGAGGCGCCGCTCAGGATACGCATTTTAGCGGTTTTCGGAAAGTAATTTTCATTTTCTAAAGGGAAAAGAAATTAGCATAATTTTGTGATCTCGAATATTGCCTGGAATATTCAACGAATATTCCAGCGAATATTCGGGAAAGGTCGGTAGCTACGCTAACTCGGTTAGCAACCGGAACGACAACAGTGTCGACCTCGTAGAGGTCGCGGCTTTGTCGTCGCTCGCCGCTATGAGAGCCGCGTCGAGGAGGAAGACGACGCCTGCGCAGGGACGTACCTACCCGAAGAGGAAAGGACCGAACGTCGGGCCCTGGGAGGGGAACCGGCCGACCCCGTCTTCGCCACCCTGGCGGCCCTGCCTGCGGGGGCGGGCCCTTGGTTAGCCCTGGCGGCTAAAGGTGGGCCGCCCGCAGGAATTACAGGACTACCCGGCCAGGTGCCGGGCC
>NW_019395767.1:4633-5753 GCF_000612105.2 Orussus abietinus
TAACCCGTAGTGTTTAGAGAAGAGGTCCGATAACTTTCCTTACCCCGCCCTCTCCGAATCTGGCGCCTGCGCTCTGAGCTAGCCGGCCGCGCCGCACCGGTCGCCCGAGCCAAGGGCCGGCCGAGAGACGTTCCACATAAATTAGGGGATTGTGAGATTTTGGGGAAATTTGTGACGATTTTTGGAGAATCGGCCTACGTGGGAGGCCTGGCGCCCAACATTTTGGTGTAATTTGCGAAAGCGGCTCGGAGAGTGCCCTGGTGGACTCCTGGGACTCGCGAGTCCGCGCTTCGGGTAGCCTCTCGGAGGGTCCCGGTGGGCTTCGGGAGGTTACGCCTTGGTGGGGGAACGGTAGTCTCTCGGCAGGCCCCGTTCGTAGCGACCGGCCGAAGGTGATGTGCGCAAAAGGCCGAGGCGCAGCGGGCCTTGGCACGGGGTAGATAGACCCCAGGTATATATTGACACGTCACAACTGGCGCCCAACGTGGGGCTCGAGGGTGTTGGCCCAAAAATTTGTTGGCCCGAAAATTTGTGGGCACGAAGGTTGTGCCCCAAAAATTTGTTAGAAGCGCGAAAGTTTGTTAGAAGCTCGAAGATTGATTAGCGCGAAAGATTTGTTAGCGCGAAAAATTGCTAGCGCGAAAGATTTGTTCATTCGAAAATTGGTTGATTCAAAAAATTTTTTTTAGTAAGAAATTTGTCGGCTCGAAAATTGATGGTCCCAACAATGATTTACGGACCAGTTCTTTTTTTTAGGTATGCAATTAACTAGATTTTTATGATCTTTTAAATTCCTGTTGTTCGTACTTATGGGTTTCACGCCACCATTGGTAGGCGATTTTGGTTTTCGATTTTGAATGTGATTTCCTCCTAATTATAGCATTAGAAAGGGGAAACATTGGATTGCTATTACAGCAAGTAGATAAATTTGTTTTCTTTAATTCCATTTCTGGCTAGAATCTTACTCATACGGCTCGTTAGAAATAGTTCGAATTACTCGCTTCGCTCGCTATAATAACGAGGTTTAACCTTGGGTAAGGATAATTTCTTTTGACTTTATGCTCGTGTTTCACCTATCATTTATGTAACCTTATCCTCTGACGTACTGTTTCACCTGACT
>NW_019395768.1:0-1177 GCF_000612105.2 Orussus abietinus
GAATTGAAATTTCATTGCTCCCATAATGAAATAGAGGAACGAAAATATTAGAAAAATTTCTCGTGTTTTTTGATACCAAATGAAGTGTCCGATAATAGTCGTGAAGTAAAAAATGTATTTTTATTACATGTTAATAAATTAAAAAATATAATTTCTCTATATATTTATAAATTATTGAAACTAAATATGTCATTGAGACTTTCAAGAAATATTTCAAATATCTTCGAATGAAATCTACAAGAAATCTTGAAAAATCTGTCGCTTGAGATATTCAGCAAAGATTACAAAGAAATATTTAGACATTATTCTATGCTACTAGGGTCTGTGGGTCAAAAGACAACGCCGTCAATTCAAATCAATACCTCAGCGCAGCAGAAAGTCGAAACAACAATAAAAATACGGTTAAAAGGAAAATCGTATAAAGTCAAACAGTAAAAACTTCTTCGGAAAGTAAGACCGCCATATTTTATAAATTAAATTGCATGCAGGGCAATAAATAAAATATTTTCGGGAATAAGTGAAATCAACAATATTGCGGAGTTTAAAATAAACTTTCAAACAAATCACTTTTTGTTTTTCACGCGAAGCATCACAGATATGTAGCTATCGGATAATCATATCCACCGTTAAATAAACAATCATATGGCATACGAAGGATATCCCGCCCAATGGTTTAATTCCATTGTTAGCAATCTAGTTGCTAATATAACATTGTAGCCCGACCGCACACAATTAATCGAGAACGAAGCGAACAAACTTCGAAAGATTTTTCAGCTGTTGAAAGTCTCGCGAAATATTTCGCAGAATCTCCTAGAAAAACTCGAACAACTCGCAGTTTATTCAAAAGCCAGTTTATCCCAAGGGAACTCCTTTTACACCTGAAATAAACGTAAAACATAATTTGAAGCAATTACAGCCCTGCCAAAGTTCCATCTTATACGGTGATATTCCCTCCACGCAATGAATGTTTATGAAACCCCACAGTCCTTAAAAACCGTTGAATGTTTAAATAAAAAATCTCGTAAAAGATTTAAAAAACCCCCCTAGTAGCACAAAATATTTGTCCTATATTTTCTATATAATTAACGAATATCGTACATTTTGTAAATATTTACCAGACATTTGAAATAATTGCACAACGTTTACTTTAGAATATTATCCCTATAATATTTATATA
>NW_019395769.1:0-1162 GCF_000612105.2 Orussus abietinus
CATTTTGGTTCTGATCTGGGCTCAGTTAAAAAATTGTTTCCAAAAATCCAAAGTTTGAATGTGTCAGGACAATTCTTAGATGATCAGGGATGATGAAGATTGAACAATAGAAATATTTAAGTGGCGCGTTAATGGAAATCGAAACGACCTGGAAAGTTAAATTTAATAATAAATAAAACACTATTCTATGTATTAATTATCGAATTTACAGAGTAGCAAAGTAGAATTCCCATTATCCGAATTCATCACCATTGGAACATTCCATTGTGCCAAGTTTTTATCTTGAAAGAAGTAACACATTATTTCGTGAAATATGCAAACAGAACATTCAAATACTTAAACATTTTCTATGCAGAAGTAATAGTGTGGCGTTGATTTGTGTGATGGGTATTATCGCAATATTGTATTTAAAAAAAAGAAAACTTAAATGTCTTATACTTGACTCCAGTAAAGTCTCAAACTAAATATTTTTTGGAAAGAATGAATGTCTAACAATTTACTTCAACTTTCGCCCAATTAGGACCATATTGACGATTAGGGCCGTAGAATATAATTAATTATTAATAACAAATTCGACAAAATGTATCTATATATTTTTGTAGCCTTAAGTTGTAGGATTATTCTGTGGTTATTAATGATAAAATTATGCAGTTATACATATTTTCGAAATAATTAACAAATTATATGATGGATTAAACTTGGTATTTTAAAAACTATTTTTTCCTTACAGCGTACTTTATAACATTAGAATGTTAAACAGAAATCTATTTCACCAGGGAATGTTCCACGATAATGAGTCATACAGTGCGATTTATAACAAAAGAGACGTGTGGGATAACGTTTGTAATTTGTCCAACTGTGTTCCTCGAATCGAGGTCTAATGGCGGACTGTTTTACAAAACATTTTCTATTTCCCCAAGAACACAATGATCGACATTTTATCACGTGCTTAAGCGTTTTAGAATATTCCTCGCTTCTCAAATTTAAAGTGCCAATTGTTAGGAACACATTACAGTTTTTGAAAATAATATAAATGATTCAAATCCAGCCTTAAAACTGAGACATATTTTTGATACAGGAAATTTGTGCGCTGTAGTGTTGACTTTTGTAAATTTCAATTTTTCAAAATTAGTGCGTCAATTTTCTCTATCGTAAATTATTT
>NW_019395770.1:0-1161 GCF_000612105.2 Orussus abietinus
ATTTACACAAGCGCAAAGTAGTTGAAACGATATTGATAATTATTAATTTAGACAAGCGCAAAGTAGTTGAAACGATATTGATAATTATTAATTTAGGCAAGCGCAAAGTAGTTGAAACGATATTGATAATTATTAATACAGACAAGCGCGAAAAGTGTATATATAAAAAAAATCGTATAAGGTTGAACATAACCTCAAAACGGCGACTTGTTCCACAAATGAGATCGAGTTATGCCATAAATCGTGAAATTAATAACGTACGTTCCAATTGCTACTAAAGTAGTTGAAACGATATTAATAATTATTAATTTAGACAAGCGCAAAGTAGTTGAAACGATATTGATAATTATTAATTTAAGCGCAAAGTAGTTGAAACGATATTGATAATTATTAATTTAGACAAGCGCAAAGTAGTTGAAACGATATTGATAATTATTAATTTACACAAGCGCAAAGTAGTTGAAACGATATTGATAATTATTAATTTAGACAAGCGCAAAGTTGTTGAAACGATATTGATAATTATTAATACAGACAAGCGCGAAAAGGGTATATATAAAAAAAATCGTATAAGGTAGAACCTAACCTCGAAACGGCGACTTGTTTCACAAATGAGATCGAGTTATGCCATAAATCGTGAAATTAATCACGTACGTTCCAACTGCTACCAAAGTAGTTGAAACGATATTGATAATTAATACAGACAAGCGCGAAAAGGGTATATATAAAAAAAATCGTATAAGGTAGAACCTAACCTCGAAACGGCGACTTGTTCCACAAATGAGATCGAATTATGCTATGAATCGTGAAATCAATCAAGTACGTTCTGACTGCTACCAAAGTAGTTGAAACGATATTGATAATTATTAATTTAGACAAGCGCAAAGTAGTTGAAACGATATTGATAATTAATTAGATTGTTTTATAAATTTTGGATCGCGAGATCGAATTATGCCATAAATCGTAAAATCAATCACGTACGTTCCAACTGCTACTAAAGTAGTTGAAATAATATTGATAATTAATGCAGACAAACGCAAACAAAATATATAATAGTGAACATGTTCAAGTTAGAACATACATAACCTCGAAACGGCGACTTGTTCCACAAATAAAACATCAGATCGAGTTATGCCATGAATCGTGAAATCAATCAAGTAC
>NW_019395771.1:0-1332 GCF_000612105.2 Orussus abietinus
CTGTAACACGTGATTATGGAGGATCTAAAGAAGGTCTTGAAACTCGTGAAAAAAAAATGTATTTAAATGTATGTATTTAAAGTTTCAAATTATTCGGTGCACCCAGCTTGGAGAAAAGTTTTATATTTTCACGTTTTGATATATATATATATATATATATATATAGAATGTCCCTTTCGTATCACCTTAAGTAGATGTAAAGAAGAATGCGGTACCACATGTACAAATTTATTAACAGTGAGGTACATTGTTAATAGACATTTCCAGTTTTACAGAGTTCAGACGTGGCGTTCAGGTGAAAAACACTGCGATGGGCCTCCAAGATAACCTACAACCTGAAAGGAGTAAACGTCAGCAGCGACAAGAGTTACAGTCAGTACTTACACTCTTTTTCCCGTTTTGGAACGAAAATTCCACTTTGAACCTCATTTCTTTTCTGCAAGCTCCGAGGAAACGCACTCCTGTGGAGAAAGGGAAATGAATCATTCCTCTTTATTTTAAGACAACACCGTCATCCTGACGGTCTCCTTCAGTTCTCACTTACGGTGATTATTTACGATAAACGTTTATACTCCCTTGAAATTTGATTAACCTACAAACTTTTATACCCCGGGATATGTGCGCGGTCGGCGCGTTGCTGTCCTCGACGTCATTCGATGTGCGTATATTCTCACCATAGATCTAACGATACCAAGAAAGGGGTGTTGGGTAACCACCGACTGGCGGCCATCTTTCGTTGCTGCACCGTTCAAATAATTCCCACAATTTGCCCCCTTTCGTTACCCAAGGTTATGCAACCAAACTTGAGATCTTGAAAGTCATTCCGTAATTACAATTTCATACATGTATATCCCGAAAATTTAAAGAATAGGACCTTAGAGAATGACAGTATTTCCGTATCTTCAGGGTAGCCCATTAAAATGATCCGGCAAAATTACAGTATGTTCATTTATTGAGTGCCTGCGATCTGTTCACGATAATGCGTCAGTGCACACAACCAAAGATGGCCGCCACAGCCGTTTGGACTCTTTACATTCATCCCTTAAGGTGAAGTGAAACACGTAGATTAACTTGATCAACGTCGATAAAGGAGATTTTTCTAAATGCCTACATTGCCGACGTTCGTTTTTATATCGACAGCTATACCGAATTATATTGGGTATTGTACCAAATGGCATACTCCGCCTGTCGTTTTCGTACAATAATATCAAGAAATCGAAGTAAAACTCCAGAAATCCTCTGGATTCATGCTTTCTGAGGCCCTAATTGACTGCAGAGGGACCCCCTGCGCCATCTGTGATTTCCAGGTCAATTAAATTTTCACTCCGAGAC
>NW_019395772.1:0-1135 GCF_000612105.2 Orussus abietinus
ATCGAGGGAGAAACATGTGGGGATTCCTCTAATGACGATTTTGAGCGGAGCCTCTTCGGGTAGTGAGTAAGTGAACATCGGGATGTCGAGGGAGTAGATGGTGGATGTGATGCTGCGGTAATCGTTGGTGGAGGATGGAGTGATTTTGATTCCATCAGGGGTGTCGGTGGCGAAGTTGAATTTTGAATTGTTGGTATCGAGAGCATGGATTAGGGAGAGCCATTTAGTTTTGTCGGTGACGATGATGGGGGGTATGCGGGTGTTGGGGGTATGAGCGTGAGATTGATGGGGTGGTTGGTGGTTTGATTTTTTGGGGGGTAAGCTTGTGGGAGGTGAGACGGGGCGTGAGGACTGGCGCTTACGCTTAGAGCGTGCAATTTGGTAAGGATTGTCGTCTTTGTCGTCGTCACCGTTTTGGGATCCTGAGTCAGAGGGGGACATGCAATCGTCGGGAGAAGTGGCGAGAGTTATTTGATGTTTTCTTTTGGAGTGAGTATATCGAGTCGTCTTTGACATTCTGCAATTATTTGACGCAGATCGTCAGCGGTGCGAGAGAGCACGGGCCGTGGGTTATCGCGCTTGCGGGAAACGGTCGCCGGGCTGCGGGGCCGGCCGTAGTGCTGTGCGAGTCGTGTGGCTCGGCATCGGGCGCCCGGGTCCGAGGCGCACGGCTTGTTACACCCCCCCCTTTCCGGGTGGAAAAGGAAACGAACAAAACCCGGTACTTACGAGTCTATTTTCCATGGGCTCATGAACTTTACGTTCATGGCCCGGTCGAGACGGATTGTTGCAATCATCCCGTGGCGTCGGATCTGCCATTTCCGAGCGCCGACGGGAATGATGGCTTCCCCTCCGTCCGGTAGCTGGACGTTTGCCAGTGGCCGAGTTACTGGAGGTCCGCTGGCATTGGTGGCGTAGCCGATGTCTACAGGCGCCCTTGGGCCGCGTCTGGCTTTCCGGCGTGGGGTCTGAGGTTCTGCCAGAAGGATTGCCGTTGGTTGGCGTTCTTCCGGTCGGCCTTTGATGTGCCTGGGTAGGGCCGGTAGCGGAAGCGGTTTGTACCTTGGCGGTGTCTCGATCTGTGCGATGGGTGGTCTCGCTGTTGGAGTGGCGATGCACGGGCGTGTCGGTTTTC
>NW_019395773.1:0-1158 GCF_000612105.2 Orussus abietinus
GGAGCGTTACGTGGGACGTAACACTACTGTATATCGCTGATTTTTTTATTCCAAAGTGATACACAACATTTACTGTAGGCTAACCTTTAAAGATAGTCATACGCTGTCACGGACGTTTTTGTAACATTTTTTATGCTCAATAATTTTTCCGTGTATTGTTTTTGTGTTCTAAGAAAGCGGTCGGACGACCAATTTTTTGTCGATTTGCTTTACTAAAATAGTCATTGTTCGACTCCCTCTTATCATAAATTATTCCTTAACCCAAACCTCCCTCGAGAGATGATCTATAGAATAGTGAAAACCGCATCAGAATCTGTACAGTGGTATTTGAGATTAACCTGTTCAAACACAAACAGATGCCTTTAAGACTTTAATTTATACTATATAAAGAAGTGATTAAATTAAAATATGGTGCACCACAGGTAATCGTGAACTCCAACTATTTCAACAATACGGTGAATTTTAAAAACTTTGAATTGAAGGAGCAGCTGAAGATGCTGGACCACCCAAAAACAGCGATAACGTAATGCAAATCCGTTTACAAATATTAAAGACATATTACTTTGTAATTTTTTTTAAATATTTAATATCCATTTCTTGCAGATGGGAGATGAAAGCGACTGACATAAATGCTGAATATTGTCGTCATTCTAATTCGCTATGTAAGTTTTGATCTTTTCCGCGTGTGATAAATTAATGTTGTAATTCGATTTTTTCTATTTTCAGACATTCCAGCGGGAATACTGCAAATGCCTTTCTACGACGTTAACGTTCCGGAGTAAGCGATTGCCATATCTTATTTTTTCGATTTTTCCTTCGAAAAATGGAATGCTATTTAAAAATATAATACCGTCTGCATCTATTTCAGTGCCGTTAATATGGGTGGTATCGGTACCATACTTACTCACGAAATATCACATGCATTTGATGTCAATGGTAAGCTTTGCGATTATCCTCATATTAATTAACCAGTTAAGGTGATGTGAAAGGCGATAAGCAACTCCGAATCCGGCCCCTGGGTCTGGGATGGTTTCGATAAAAAAGGGGCCCTAATAAATGCAGCGCCGTCTGCATAGGCTGCGGCTACTAAGATATGCCGTCGGTAACGCCGCCACCCTTGTATGGTAACGAATTACCCTAGACGTTACCGACAGTATA
>NW_019395774.1:0-1126 GCF_000612105.2 Orussus abietinus
ATTCGTCTTACATAGGTGTCGCGTCGCGTACCTCCGACACGTCACAATATATTGTAATGGGTCAGATGGTTAACATGCGCCACTATACATTAGGACTAATGATTCGGCCCTATTCGAGCATGCGCGATAGTATTTGCGAACAAGTGGGGAGACCCTGGGAGGGGGGACCACGGACCGCGAGCGCGGGGTCCGGCAGACGAGCGCTCTCTTAGATCTGAACCGTCACCTCGATCGCAGCGCGTATTAATTCGTAATCGAAAACCGTATTCGTGCATTCGCGATCGAGGAATTTAATGTTCCAAGTAAGTATTTTCTTTTACAGGGACCTTACAATCCAACAGGTCTGGCATAATCGCCACTCCTGCATCCTTCACCCCTTTTTTTATTCCTGTACACTAAATTCCTCCTTTATCCCATCGGTCTTGGTACTGCACCAACTCTCGAACACCTTTTTCCACAAACCAAACCTAATTACCAGTCAATGTCCGTGACTGGCTAACCTAGAATAAGTCGTACTAATCCCCGTAGAGCCAAGTTCCGGGAAGAAACACAGATTCGTGGAACATTAAAGACATTAAATCTCATTGAGTAAATAGATTTCTTTTAAGCTGATAAGCCAATCCCACAGGCCGAGTATCATTCTCAGACCAAAATTCAAAAAGGAATCTGATGAAACTATAGAACGCACCGATAACGGGATAAGCCGTTCTCACTGAGAGTCAAATTCCCATCTTTCCTTTCCCGGTAGCCAGAATCAAAAAAACAGGAAACACGATAATTGAATTAGGACTGCACACAATTTAATTAAAGTGATCCGGATCAGTGAATAATTTTCTGAGAAATTTAAATCGCCAATTTGTGCGAAACGGTGCGGAAGCAAAGGCCCTAACTATAGAAAAACTCGCTAAATCGGGATTCGATCGACAGGCCTCCCAGGTCTCCATAATATTTACGCGCTCAGCTGATCGTTCATGAACGCTCTCCTCGTTCTCTCGCCAGTCTTTTTCTATCAAGAAACTCGGTAGAGTTTCGAGCCAAATACATTTTTGAGTGATTTTATATATTAGAATTTTAATTAATTTCGGTCTCAGGAATCGTGAGGCTCGAACCCTCGAAGGATGCAGTT
>NW_019395775.1:0-963 GCF_000612105.2 Orussus abietinus
TAGTTCCTATGGGGACTTCTATGACGGTGGTAGTCGGGAGAATTATACCTTCCCCTGGGTTCCCATATGACCGGGCTGTCATCTCGGATTTTTTTGTATTGTAAAACCTGATTAAATACATCGTCAAGGGTTTTAGGATTTTTAGTCTTCCAAAAAAAAAAGGTAACGTCAAACTCCCTCTCCTAGCAATATTTTTCCTAAATTTCCCCACTCCAAGCCAATTCCTCCAACCAAAAGTCCCAAAATCCCACTCATCCCCCGAAATCCTAATTTTCCAATTCCTCTTCCAATTCCTACTTTCACCCATTTTTGTCCACTTAACAATTTTTCCAAGTCCCACCACCTCGAAAAAAACCAATAGGAATTTGACTTTTACCTTCACCCGAATTTTGGGCCTCAAACGTCGGGGGTGGAAATCATATAAAAGCTAGTGTTTAAGCAGCGAGCGCGGAGAGTTGTTCTTAGACACTCGAACAGTTCTTAGACACTCGAATAGTTCACTCGATAAAATTTCAATTTCGATCTTCGAAGATCTACTCCAGAAATACCAAGGTATTTTAGAAATAAGCACACTCTCACACATATACTCACACACACACCTCTTACACTTGTAAAACCAAACCTTCCTTTAATAAAACCTTGTAAACCTAACAAAATCTCCCTCTTTTTTTTCCTTCCTTCCTTAAAATCCCAATAACGAAAAAGTCCGCATAGGACTTGCTGAGGGGTCCATAGACTTCTCTGTTTCCTTTTCCCTTCCATTCCGATCATACTGAGGGCGCGGGGGCTAGGTCACGCACCCCCTTCGGTATTTCGGATATTCCCTTTTCAATTCCTCAATTTCTCAATACCTTAATCGTAAGGAGGGCGCGGGTGCTAGGTCACGCACCCCCTTCCACATACGATAAAACCTATCCCCTTTTCCATTCCGATCATACTGAGGGCGCGGGGGCTAGGTCACGC
>NW_019395775.1:1109-3533 GCF_000612105.2 Orussus abietinus
TGGATCGCTGGAGTACCGGATGGCGCTACTGCAGCTCGCAGGATAGTGGTCCTTGGCAGGGAGTCCTATGGTCTCGGTCTCTGACTCGCTAGGAACGGAGTACCGGGGCCAGGAGCTCCACTCGAAGTTTTGATGATGACTGACGTGGACTTATCACAAATTGACTAAAAGACTGACTAGCCCTGACTTCTGATCGGACTGCTGGTTTTATTAACAGGATATTCCGATTGGTGGGGGTTTCCTAGGGCGCAGATGAGGGTGGACTTCGGAGTCGTTCTGATGCGTTGCGGAGTCATCAGGTTGTTTGCCCCGGGTCGGTCGTGACTTTTGGAGCCGTTTGGCCGGTGAACTCGTTGAATTCTTTCGCAAGAGTTTCGCGTTTCTGTACTCGGATTTCCATGGCTGACTCCGGTTAATAAAAAAAACGGATTTTTTCCTATTTTAGGGTACGGAAGGTACCTACGTAACAATAGTATGAAAGTACTATTGTATTTGGCAAAGATAATTGATTTCCATTGTTGAGCTATTTTTGTAATTGAAGTTGGAAATAAAAATGTATTTGGCAAAGTTTTTTTTACACGGTAGGTGTTTTTTGAAGAGTAAAATATACTGTGCATAAAACAAATGAAAAAATTAAGAACTTCGGTTCATGAAAAATCAAAACGTCTGGATAAGGTTAACTAAATCATTTAATATTTACTATGATCGTTACTACATTCTTTTAAACCGTCTTATTTCAAAGATTTGCATAGCACATTGTAATCACCGTGACCTGGTCTCTAAAAGATCAACAAAGAAACTCATACTTTATTTAGATGCATTATGAATGGACCATGGAAATGGAATGGAAATGAAACGGATGTATGTATGAATCACGATGGAGTAAGCGAATAAAATTTAACCTAACGCGGTTTCTACGTTGTATTATCTTTTATGGAGGGATTCTCAACTCTGGTTCCATTCGGAGCCCTCCCTCTTGTTTATAGGCTCATACTCTCATACATATATTCTCGTGCATCAGAGGGCCCGAATACTAGGTCTTCTCCCATACCAAACTCCCGTGTAGTATACGATTAGTCATTGCCGCAGTCTTTTAAAACTCCATTATTGTTTTCGAGTTGTAACAAAACCTACTCTAAGTACATGTTTGGAAACTGAAATTACCAGAAAATGCAATAAAAAAATATATTTTTTCATATCTCTCGAATAGAAGAGCTTCTTACAATTGATATGCGCAATGTCCTCATTTTAACCGATACGTGTAGTGCATGAAAATAAGCAGTAAAGGCAGATATATATTGGCAAACTGATTATAATATATACGTTACAAATGTGATGTGAAACAATGTATACTGTTTCCAAGTGCATGTACACCAATTTCTTCATGTCCTTATACTAACCGAAAAATAGAAATATGGCTGTCTCAAAAAAGTCAATAGAGCAGATATGTACTGTTACGTAGACACCCTCCGTACCCTAACATAAGAAAAACCCATTTTCCGATCACCGGAGCTAGCCATGGAAATCCGAATACTGAAACGCGATTAGGAAACTTGCGAAAGGATCCAACAAGTTCATCGGCCAAACGGCTCCAAAAGTCATCGACCGACCCGGGGCAAACAACCTGATGACTACGCAACGCATCAGCACGACTCAGAAACGCTACCCTCACCTGAGCCCTAGGAAACAACCACCAATTGGGACATATTGCTAGTAAAACCAGCAGTCACATCAAGACGGCATGTCATAAGTCAGTGTCAGTTCTTACGCTAAACGTTAGTCTTCAGTCAAGTATCATCGAAACTTCGAGTGGAGTTCCCGGTACTCCGTTCCTAGCGAGTCAGAGACCGAGACCGTTGGACTCCCTGCCGAGGACCACTATCCTGCGAGCTGCAGTAGCAACATCCGGTACTCCAGCGGTCCAGCCACCGAGTCAGGACTAGACGGCGGCACTGCGATTTCCGTTGGACGGGAGGCTTTTAGGAGACCCCCAACACTAGGGCACGTCACGGGACGAAGGTGTTCACGAACAGTCATCCGGCTGCGTTGACCAAAAGAGACTGTCACCGAATACGATCGCTGAACAAGCCAGGTAGAGGAGCTCTCGCAAGTTCGACTCATTTCCATTTTCATTCTAGTCTATTTATTAACCTGTTACGGGGCGGCCGAGCGGAAGCGAGACCGGGGTAATTCGGATGGAGATTACCCAAATCTTGCGCGTAACGTTTATTTTGCGTTTGTGAGGAGATTGATCCGAGCGGCTAGATCAATTCCTCTGGTGGGATTTAGGAGAGTGAGGGATAAAAAAGGGGGTGCGAACGAAAGGCTATGTGGCGATAAGAGTTGTATTTATCCGTACGCGAGGTCTGAACTACAGTCAAATGTGAGGAGCACACGAGGTGCCTTGACCTAATTTCTCTAGGT
>NW_019395776.1:0-1181 GCF_000612105.2 Orussus abietinus
TTTAATTTATGAACATGTAATAAAAATACATTTTTTACTTCACGACTATTATCGGACACTTCATTTGGTATCAAACGACACGAGAAATTTTTCTAATACTTTCGTTCCGCTATTTCATTATGGGAGGAAAACGTGTGATTTGATTTTGAATATTTTTAAAACGTTTACAATGCATTCGGCAGATGATATTTAAAAAATACTTGTATTAAAATGAAACGAAATGTTTCGTATATCTGAAAGAAAAATATGAAAACACATGGAGCTGCTATTATATAAATATTACAGAGATAATATTCTAAAGTAAACGTTTTGCAAATATTTATCAAATGTCGGGTAAATATTTACAAAATGTACGATATTCGTTAAATATATAGAAAATATAGGAGAAATATTTTGTGCTACTAGGGTCTTTTCTTTTCCCTACTTTGGCAGGTTTTTTCTCCCTAGAACGCGTTCGGGACACAAAGGTCGGTCGCATCGGCGGTCCCGAGCCCAGGGGTGGATTACCCGCCTCGAAAGGGGTAGGGCCACCCCTTTCTTCGGAAATCTCCGGGACAATACGGTAATTAACATCAGCCCTTGGCTGGGACTCGGAGTGTCCCAGATCCGGCTAAAATCAGCGAACCCTCGCGGACACAGAGACGGCGTTCCCTCTTCCGGCCCCTCTTCATTTCCCCTAAATTCCCCGTGACCCGGCGGCGGCCATCTTGCGCATCCTTCGACCGACGACTCTCCACTCTTTCGCCTCGCACCTTTTCTTCCCCCTAATTTACCTCGGGCCTTTTATTCCTCTCGCTTTGCAATCCTCTTAACCCTTTCGTTCCCTTGAACGAGATATCTCGCGATCCAATACTGGCCGATTAACGCTTTTGACGAGATATCTCGTGACCCGATACTGGCCGATGAACGCTTTTGACGAGATATCTCGCGACCCGATACTGGCCGATCAACGCTTTTGACGAGATATCTCGCGATCCGGTAGTAGCGGATTAACGCTTTTAACGATAATCTAGCATTCTAGCACCAATATTTTGACATTCTAGATGAATATATTTTATAACTAATTCTATTCGTATAGCTAAAAGGAAGAAATAAATACAGCTACTACCGGATTGCGAGATATCTCGTCAAAAGCGTTGATCGGCCAGTATCGGGTCGCGAGATATCTCGTCAAAAGCGTT
>NW_019395777.1:0-1107 GCF_000612105.2 Orussus abietinus
TACATTTTGTAAATATTTACCAGACATTTGAAATATTTACTGTAGAATATTATTTATATAATATTTGTATAATATTAGCTCCACGTGTTTTTGCAATATTTTGTCTTACAAATGTACAACAACATTTTGTTTCATTTTAATATAAGTATTTTTGAAATGTTAAATGTACTTACGAATTATCATAAATTTGGGGTATCGTATTCGAATAAAACTTCAGAAACACGCGTATCTATCGTGAATTTATTATAATTTTTAACCGGGTCCGTAGTGGGGATCGCCATATTTGCATCCTTTCTTTTTATTTTTTAGGGGCACGCAGATGAGGCGCATCGCGGCCCGTAAGGCGATCCAGAGGTGCGCGCCAAGTGCACGCGCGACCTCTCGCGGGAAGCCGTAAAACGACGGCGCGTCCCTCGAAGAGGATCCCGTGGCAAATTCTCTCCCGGCGACCGCACACACGGATGCTGGTAACACAACCCCCGAAACCACGGAGGATCGCGCCAAGAACACGCACACACCTACGCGCCAAGAACATCCACATACCCCCACGACCAAGACCTATCTACCGTTAAAAATTCAAAATTCCTGTTCAACACTCTAACGTTACAGTTTAAAGGTTGCATAACATATGACTTTAAATTTCTGTATGTACGAAACAGTCAATTTTCTTTTTAATTTAGTAAAGAATACTTCTCTTCGGTTCACGTAACACTGGAATAACGTGATGTATAACAAATGTTATTCAAATGATACATTAATGTCATATAACGTCGGATTATTACCATTCGGTAACATTGTTACAAACTTGTAACCATTGCAGTTATATGATATTAACATAACGTATAACATGTCTCCGATATGTTACGTATATGTTACATTATTCGTTTTATAACAGGGTTATATAGCTGCGGGGAAAATAGTAGGACAAATCTTCCTTATATGTTTCATTACATGTTATAAACTTTCTGTAACGGTTATATTATTTTTACGTAACCGTGTTTGTACATGTGAGGAAGTAAAGTCAGCTGAATTAATTGTTTAATGGGACAGTTTTTAGTTGTATCAAGAACAGACCCTGGTAGCACAAAATATTTGTCCTATATTTTC
>NW_019395778.1:0-1149 GCF_000612105.2 Orussus abietinus
GATAGGTGGGATAACCGATCCTATATTTGCCGGGTCAACTCGGCCGATGGAACGGGTTCCCACCCGACCTAGCCTGGAAAGCTCGTCAAACCACGCTGGAGCATTACGTCTCAGCTGGCGCCTTGCACGGATGCTCGCACCACGCGGGTGCAGGGGAGGGACCTCCTCGAGGTCCCCCGCGGGCAACGGGTGGGGTCAAGCGGCCTCCCTTCGGGGAGTATGTCGCGGAGGACCTGTCCCGGCAAGCGCCTCCCCGGGGTTTGAACGATCGGTCCGGAGCATTCGGGTTTTTCCGGCCCGTCCTGGGCCTTCGGGCCCCTTTGGCGGTGGGGTTGCCGGGTGGTGTAGGGAGTGCAACCCCCCAGCAATGGGGGGACCGATAAGGAGGCTCACCCTCCAGGTGCGGTCGGCCGAAAGGCCGATACGAAGTCATGTATCCTTCCTACACCCTCGTTTCGGTTCTCGTCGCTGCCGTTTCCGTCGTGCGTCCGTACTTGTACGTCTGTCTCCTGTATGCCTCTCCTTTTCTTTCCCTTTATGTAAAGGCACTCTATCCAGTATTCCGTTAGCGTAGTGTATTTGTCCTTGTTCATTAGTGTCTTTCTTGTTTTTTTCCCCCCAGTCTGCGCCGTCTTCAAGTGTGTCCATTAGTATTGTCCTCTGTGCTTCGAAGGTCTCGCATTCGAGTGTCATGTGTTCCGCGTCGTCCCTACCCCCGCATTAGCAGTTTTCGTCCGCGGCCAAGTTAAATCTGTGTAAATTTTTCCGAAATTCCCCGTGCCCCGTAAGTATCTGTGATACTATGTGTCTTGCTCTGAGCCACTTTGCCTTCAGTCTGTCTTCTATTTTTGCGAATATTTTTCTGTTTTCCGCTCCTTTTTGTGTGCTATCCCATTGCTGCTGCCATATTCTTATTCCCTCCCTGCTGATTTTCCTTTTCGCTTTCTTGTCCGTCGCCCTAATCGTCGTGTCGTTAACCCTTTCGTTATCTTGGACGAGATATCTCGCGTCCCAATACTGGCCGATTATCGCTTTTAACGAGATATCTCGCGATCCGATACTGGCCGATCAACGCTTTTGACGAGATATCTCGCGACCCGATACTGGCCGATCAACGCTTTTGACGAGATATCTCGCGACCCGATACTG
>NW_019395779.1:0-1060 GCF_000612105.2 Orussus abietinus
TCATTTACGTCGGTAGGAAACATTTTGTTCACGTAGGATCAAAGTTCCCTCATTTTCCGCAAGAAGCGCTCGCGTCGTTAGATCAACGAAAATCGGAGATCCTGAATCCCGATTTTAGAATCATGAGTCTAGAGTCCCTTTCTGTGGTATCGACCATTCACGTTATATCTCCTTACACTACTTCATTCTCCCCACTTTAAAGGTCCAATATCTACAAATTTGATCCGATCTAGTGTCGAAAGCGCCTCCACGATGAAATATCACAATTAAAAATAATCGACAGCTAGCGTGTCCGTTAGTCTTCAACGCGATAAAAATATTTCATACATCATGCGCATTATCGTTTCACTTTGCGTCCTTTAATAGCAAAATAAATAGCATTTTAAATCATTTACGTCGGTAGGAAACATTTTGTTCACGTAGGATCAAAGTTCCCTCATCTTCCGCAAGAAGTGCTCGCGTTGTTAAATTAGCGAAAATCTAAAATCCTGAATCTCGTTTCTGTTACCACTTTATATGGAATCCACCATTGACGTTATATTTCCATGTACTACTTCATTTACTTTAAAGGTCCAATATCTTCAAATTTTATCCGATCTAGTGTCCAAAGCGCCTCCTCGATGGAATATCGCAATTAAAAATTATCGACTGCTAGCGTGTCCGTTAGTCTTAAACGTGATATTTCATATATCATGCAAGTTATCGTTATACTTCGCGTCCCTTAATTACAAAATTAATAGCATTTTTTAAATCATTTACGTCGGTAGGAAACATTTTGTTCACGTAGGATCAAAGTTTCCTCATCCTCCGCAAGAAGCGCTCGAATCCGCAGATTATATTATAAGATTCGCTTTGCATATCTTAAATGCAAAATTAAAAGCATTTCAAGTAATTTACAACCATAAGAAATGTTTTCGTCAAATAGGGTTGGAGTTCCCTCATTTTCCGCAAGAAGCGCTCGTATCGTTAAATTAGCGAAAATCTAAAATCCTGAATCTCGTTTCTGTTACCACTTTATATGGAATCCACCATTGACGTTATATTTCCATGTACTACTTCA
>NW_019395780.1:0-1101 GCF_000612105.2 Orussus abietinus
GCCGCATGGTATTACCATCACGAGTACGTGAGCCGCCAACGGCGACTGGTAGATGCCCTGATGATTTGCCCTTGGGGGCAAAAAACGGTGAAAGGTAACGTACGAAACCAGAGGACAGCACAGGATGCGATCACACGATCCTGCCCGTGAGCAATCTCCCAACTCATCTCTGTCACTACTCCCTTTCCCAACTTTATTCAGACTGGAGTATAATTCGGTAGTCACGGAACTATTTTACGGTAAAAACATAAACAGTGATGACATACAGATGCTACGGAATTATTTTTCCTATTACATACTACTTTAATAAGAAAGCAAGAAAGCATAATATATAATGAAAACGTAAGAATGTGACTTACACGCCACCAAGTCGACTAACCTTGTTTGCACGAAGCACAAAAATGTTTTGAACATAACCTATGTATTAATACCGTGTCTGTCAGATTCCCTAGATTATTAGTTTCGGATTATTTTTTTATGTTATATGCAAATAAAAGAAAGCAATACACCCTTCATGTATGCGGCAAAAGTAGAATATAATGACATTCTACTAATGAAATGCATGTTTATTATTCAAGTACCATAATAAGTTTAAGTATTTAGTATTGTATACGAATTATTTTTTATTTTCAGCAAAAAATTCTGACAGCTAGTGTCAGAAAATTAATTTTTCAAGTGATTTCGTTAATTCCATACAATGGATTCAAATTTAGCAGAAACTAATAGTGAGATTAATATTCTCGTAAATGAGGAAGAAGATGTTCAATATGGTAATAACATCATGTCTAATGTATTTTAATTCATCTTATCGTTCTAGCAAATAATTTGTTGTATAAATGTATATTTTACGTAGTTTGTCTTACATTTTAACAAGTATAAATCGTGATTATTTACATCAAATTATTATATATGTTTATAGTTAAAACTGAACCGCCTGAATATGTACTGGAAGAACAGGAGGAAGTCTGTCGGTTATGTGCCAAAACATCAGCACATTGTATTTCAATTTTTGCTGAAAATAATCTATCAGTTGCTGAAAAGATTAGCAGATGTTTACCAATTGTTGTAAGTGTTCATTACTATAAAATGATATAAATATTT
>NW_019395781.1:0-1121 GCF_000612105.2 Orussus abietinus
CCTAGGGCGCAGGTGAGGGTGGACTTCGGAGTCGTGCTGATGCGTTGCGGAGTCATCAGGTTGTTTGCCCCGGGACGGTCGTGACTTTTGGAGCCGTTTGGCCGGTGAACTCGTTGAATTCTTTCGCAAGAGTTTCGCGTTTCTGTACTCGGATTTCCATGGCTGACTCCGGTTAATAAAAAAAAACGGATTTTTTCCTATTTTAGGGTACGGAAGGTACTTACGTAACACAGTAAATAAACTTTCAAAAATATCTAACGATGTATGCTAGTATAATACTTTCATGGTCTATCATTTTCCTCACTTTATGGCCTCCACTCGATTCTATAAGTGACTAATTTTTATTCTGAACAATTTAAAGGGTTGCTAACCGCAGTACCGAACTTGTCGGGCCCCCCGCATACGAATGTTTCACATAAATATACTGTTTATATGGCAGCTTCAAAATGATATGTAGTTAACCTGCTTCACGCGTCCTCGGCATTCTGTTTGGAACTTCGTGATATGTAGGATTTCTGCCATGGAAAAATATCCAAAAATTTTAAAATGATCTATTCATGAATTTTTAGTAAATATACGTGGAAAGTGCAGTTATAAAAACTATCATTAATGCGCCATAATAAAAGTACAATGATGTGCATTCGGATTTACAGCGTACGAAATATCAATTTTCATCGTTGTTTCAGTAACTTATGCAAGGGGCCCGACAAGTTCGGTACTGCGGTTAGCAACCCTTTAAATTGTTCAGAATAAAGATTAGTCACTTATAGAACCGAGTGGAGGCCATAAAGTGAGGAAAATTATAGACCATGAAAGTATTATACTAGCATACATCGTTAGATATTTTTGAAAGTTTTTTTACTGATACTTTCATATAATATATTAACAATTCAAAGTTATAGGAACGGTTATTAATCGAGCTGTATTTGTACTTGTCTTTCGGTAACTGATTTCACTACTTTAAAAGGCCATCAGTACACCGGTCAAATTGTCTAAACTTGTCCGCAACGGTTGATTTCATAACTTTAGTAGGTTGAACACGAAAATAATTTTTTGGTCTTTTTTTTGTAAAAATTAAGTGATTACTACTGCTACTTCAGAAGGTTTGTTCTATTTTTTTT
>NW_019395782.1:0-7291 GCF_000612105.2 Orussus abietinus
TGAGCGTTTCCAGCAAATCGACACTTCCCGAAAACACTCCGCGTTGACACACGCGAACGATGGTTCTCATACCCCAGTGTTGCAACACGTATCGCAATTTTCTTTGTAACGCCGAAACACCGACGGACCTCAGATTCCGGCGCCAATGCTCGTTGCATATGCGCTGCAAGTGGGTGCTTAAAGGAGCAGCCAGATTCAATAGGGCAAAAATGCAACGCATGAGCACCCGTTTACCCTCCATTTAAGTTTTTTTTAGGACAGTACGAGTAAACCGCACGATGCGTGATTGTACTCGAAACCGAACAATACGTAGTTGGACTCTCGCCGATAAAATACTCGTAAGACTGAGAGAAAACCAAAATCTCAAACGCGCTTTATTAGCTCGATGTTGCCGAGGCACGAGCGACGAACGAAGTAACTTTTAGAGCATAAGACGTTGTATAAAAACCTTAGAAAGATGATTCAGGACGCATCAACGTTTGCGTTTTCTATATTGTTGGCGTGATCTTCGTATGAGTTTGCGAGGTTCGGTGTCAGCAACTCTACCGGAATGGATGCGCGCTCGCACGCGCAACCTTCTCTCTACGTATTTAACAAACGAAAGCATCGCATTTCGCGATCTAGCAACGTTCGTTACAAATTTATTTCGTTATCCATCATAGAGGTTTCCCCAAAAAAGATTTCTCCTGAAGGAAAAAATACAATTCGCGGTTCCTCGGAACACGAGGTCGCATCTCAGCGCGCGACTGTCTCTTCAATTAAATCAGTTGACGTTGTACAGTGGTGAACATGAATGCCTCCCTTGGGGATACGGTGCCTCCGATGTACCATTGGTGGTATTCATGTTCGCTAGTGTACATTCGAAGGCGGCAGAGCGCTATGTAACCCCGCACCTCAGACAAGGACCTTAGCGTCGATTCTTATCGGATTCGCCTTACCTTAGCGGCAAATCTTATCAGGGCTCGCCTTACCGCAGGCACGCGAAACTCAGGGCGATGACTGCTTTGGTTTAAAATCTCGATCGAGACTATACTTGTTAGAGTTCAATCAACGTTTACGTCTTCTACATTGTTTAGAGCAATTCCGCAAGCGAAGAATTCTCGCTATGTATTTTTTAAATCGAAAGCATCGTATTTAACGCTCGTTACAATTTTATATCGTTCTCGAACATAGACGTTTCCTATGAATGATTCCTGATGAGCATATTTTTACGCGTTTCTCACTTTGGAACGCGTCTCGTAGGAGCGCGAGGTTGCATCAGCGCGCTCCTGCTCCGTAGGTTAATCAGCTGACGCTGTACATTTAAAGACGGTAGAACGCTACGCATCTTCACGCAGCCGGTAAGAGCCTTAGCTTCGATTTTTATCGTCGCTTAGGCGATATCGGCTTCGGCGTATCGCGGGTTACCGAATCCGGTGGCTGTTCCTTTGGTACGCAATTTCGGCGATTATCTCTTCATCGCCGGTACTCAATTTACCATGGCTTTTGTTCTCAAATGAAACAACAAAAAATTTGCCATAGGTTCTGCGAAACATTAGCAGAAGATCGCTCAGGGCGCGAATCGCTAATTTTCCCAAGCCTGTATAATTTTATCTCGCATTATACATCTCCTTCCGCGAATATAGGGACATTAAAAATTTGCTGACTCCGACCTGACGGTCTTTCACACCGCTTCAAATGTTTGTGTTGCGCGTGTACGGATGGGTTGCATTAGCGATCTTCTTCTTAGAACTTGATACTCTCGATACGTCGGGGTGGTACTTTCAATGCGTTGAGAGGAACATTCGCTAAGTAGCCATGGCTCCGCGCGAATGGGGAGGTCCGGGTCGTGAGCGGCGAGTCGAGGAAATAGTGCGCGAGGAGGACGAGCCGGTAATACTGGAGGAGGAGGAGGACGACGCTGTGGATCCGGAGATGCCGCCGTTAATCCCGGCCGGCTTCAATCCAGAGATGCCTGCGCTGATCCCAGCCGATCAGGGACTCCCGCGCCGCATCGTCGTGGTACAAAACTTTGACGACGGTGTCGAGAGGTGGGCAATAGCGCCGGGGATGTGGGCCCCCCTATCGTGGCTACAGCTCCGGGAACGCGAGCTGCTAAGGCTGCGCCTCGGGCTCGAGGCTCTCCCGGAGGGTGCCTCACAACCGTACCCCATCATTTTGGAGGACGGCACAGTATGGGTGGTCGTGAACGGCGTAATATACAACGGCGAGGCTCTTCGCGAAAGGATGTTGGCGGCTGCAGCTGCAGCACCGCAGGCGGAGGAGGAGGAGGAGGACTAAAAAACCCGAAACATTTAATCGGCCCTTTTCAGGGCCAGCAATTAATTTCACGTGAGCCACCTAGTTGTGATTTCCTTAATTTCACTCTATTAAACCTGGGCGTTGCGCATTATGGGGCAGCATACTCGACACCAGATGTTGTAGCGTGAGACGCGATACGTTTAATTCAAATCATCGGGTTAGTCGGCCATCTTTGCATTCGGGTGATAAGACGCTCGCGTAGCCCTCCCACCTCGTAATGGCCGCTCTCGCTAGCAGTGATATGCGGAGTCTTAAATCGCTTCCGACTATTTCATTCATTCATGCGTAAGACGCTCGCGCACGACCGACCCTCCTACTTTGTAATGGCCGTTCTTACTACGAAGGAATTTCATTCAGGTGATAAGACGCTCGCGTAGCCCTCCCACCTCGTAATGGCCGCTCTCGCTAGCAGTGATATGCGGAGTCTTAAATCGCTTCCGACTATTTCATTCATTCATGCGTAAGACGCTCGCGCACGACCGACCCTCCTACTTTGTAATGGCCGTTCTTACTACGAAGGAATTTCATTCAGGTGATAAGACGCTCGCGTACTCTCACCCCTCCTATTTCGTAATGGACGCCCTCGCTATCAGCGATACGCGGGGCCCTGTACATGCCTCTTTGCCTCTCTAGCGAGGCTCTCTCTCTCTTACTCGCGGCTCGCGCTCTAGCGTACCCCCACCAACCTTGGCACTATGGTAAATGAGAGGAGTGGGGGTACGTGACGTGACGCGACGTCCCAGGCATACACACCTCTCTCTCTCTTACTCACTGCTCGCGCTCTAGCGTACCCCCTCTACAACCCTATACATCCCTCTCTCTCGGAAGATCGTCTTTCTCTCTCACACTCGCGGCCCGCGCTCTAGCGTACCCCCCCTCTACAACCCTATACATCCCTCTCTCTCGGAAGATAGTCTTTCTCTCTCTCACTCGCGACCCGCGCTCTAGCGTACCCCCACCACTCTCGGCACTATGGTAAATGAGAGGAGTGGGGGTACGTGACGTAACGTGACGTCACAGGCTGACTCGGCGCCGGTGACGTCATTTGTTTAGTCTACCCATAGTGGTTCCTATACTACTAATGCCGACCTTTCAAGCCGAAAATTCATTACTTACCAATAAGATAATACTTCTGCTCTCCATTAATGTATCCTCGTTTTTCTGACGTTACTTTATCCGCCATATTGGTTTTTGTTTTGTAAACGTTTAATTGCGTGGCAATGTCTACTTGACTGTTGGATTACTGACACGGCTACAGCTTTCTTCTCAAACTTCGTCGCTATTGGCTACTGATATCTGTGGAACTGTGGCAACAACGAACGAATCTCGTACATGGAATTCCTCGCATATTGCAACTCGAATGATAGTCAGGAATAGAATTCTCAAGCCGCATGCGAGATAAATTATGCGAGATTTTCCGCATACGAGAATTTTCGCATGACTTCAAGAATAGGGTCCCAGGTCGCGGTCCTCCGGATCGAGAAATTTCCGACTTTTCATTCCCGCGCTAGGACGAACTGGATTTCGAGCGCAATTACGACCGACAGTGCAGGCCACGCGAATTCTAACATGCCGCTGGCCGAAACTCCAAGTTCTTGAACATCTTGAGAACGGCTGTTTGGCTGATTCTCAGGTCGCGGTCCTCCGGATCGAGGAATTTCCGACTTTTCATTTCCGCGCATGGGCGCTCTGTATTCCGTGCGCAATTACGAACTACAGTGCAGGCCACGCGAATTCTAACATGCCGCTGGCCGAACATCCAAGATCTGGAAAATATTGAGAACGGCGGTTTGGCTGATGCTCAGGTCGCGGTCCTCCGGATCGAGGAATTTCCGACTTTTCATTTCCGCGCATGGGCGCGCTGTATTCCGTGCGCAATTACAACCCACAGTGCAGGCCACGCGAATTATAACATTCCGCTGGACGAAACTACATGATCTTGAAAATCTTGAGAACGGCGATTTGGCTGATTCTCAGATTGCGGTCCACCGGATCGAGGAATTTCCGACTTTTCATTTCCGCGAACGGAAGCGCTGCATACCGTGCGCTATTACAACCCACAGTGCAGGACACGCGAATTATAACATGCCGCTGGCCGAAATTCCAAGATCTTGAAAATGTTGAGAACGGCGATTTGCCTGAGGCTCCGGTCGCGTTCCTCCGGATCGAGCGTTTACCGACTTCTCAATTCCGCGCTTGGACGCGCTGGATTCCCTGTGCAATTACATCCCACAGTGGAATCCATGCGAATTCTAACATGCCGCAGGCCGAAACTCCAACTTCTTGAAAATATTGAGAACGGCGATTTGGCTGATTCTCAGGTAGCGGTCCTCCGGATCGCGGAATTTCCGACTTTTCNGCCACGCGAATTATAACATGCCGCTGGCCGAAACTCCAAGATCTTGAAAATCTTGAGAACGGCGAGATGGCTGATGTTCAGGTCGCGGTCCTCCGGATCTACGAATTTCCGACTTTTCATTTCCGCGCTTGGGCGCGCTGGATTCCATGCGAAATTACAACCCACTATGCAGGCCACGCGAAATATAACATGCCGCTGGCCGCAACTCCAAGATCTTGAAATTCTTGCGAACGTCGATTTGGCTGCTGCTCAGGTCGCCGTCCTCCGGATCGAGGAATTTCCGACTTTTCATTTCCGCGCTTGGGCGCGCTGGATTCCGTGCGCAAGTACAACCCACAGCGCAGGCCACGCGAAATATATCATGCCGCAGGCCGAAACTCCAAGACCTCGAAAATGTTCACAACGGCGATTTAGCTGTTTCTCATGTCGCGGTCCTCCGTATGGAGGAATTTCCGATTCTTCATTTCCGCGCTTGGGCGCGCTGGATTCCGTGCGCAATCACAACCAACAGTGCAGGCCACGTGAATTGTAACATGCCACTGGCCGAAACTAAAAGCTCTTGAAGATGTTGAGAACGGCGATATGGCTGATGCTCGGGTCGCGGTCCTCCGGATCGAGGAACTTCCGACTTCTCGTTTCCGCGATTGGGCGCGCTGGACTCCGTGCGCAACTACAACCCACAGTGCAGGCCACGCGAATTATAACATGCCGCTGGCCGAAACTCCAAGATCTTGAAAATCTTGAGAACGGCAAGTTGGCTGACTCTCAGGTCGCGGTCCTCCGGATCGAGGAATTTCCGACTTCTCGTTTCGGCGATTGGGCGCGCTGGACTCCGTGCGCAATTACAACCCACTGTGCAGTCCACGCGAAATCTATCATGCCGCTGGCCGAAACTCCAAAACCTTGAAAATCTTGAGTACGGCGATACGGCTGATTCTCAGGTCGCGGTCCTCCGGATCAAGGAATTTTCGACTGTTCCCTTCCGCGCTAGGGCGCGCTGGATTCCATGCGCAATTACAACCCACAGTGCAGGCCACGCGAATTATAACATGCCGCTGGCCGCAACTCCAAGATCTTGAAATTCTTGCGAACGGCGATTTGGCTGATGCTCAGGTCGCGATCCTTCTGATCGAGGAATTTCCGACTTTTCATTTCCGCGCTTGGGCGCGCTGGACTCCATGCGCAATTACAACCCACAGTGCAGGCCACGCGAAATATAACATGCCGCTTGCCGAAACTCCAAGACCTCGAAGATATTCACAAGGGCGATTTGGCTGATGTTCAGGTCGCGGTCCTCCGGATCGAGGAATTTCCGACTTTTCATTTCCGCGGATGGACGCGCTACATTTCGTGCACAATTATGACCCACAGTGCAGGCGACGCGAATTATAACATGCCGCTGGCCGAACCTCCAAGATCTGGAAAATGTTGAGAACGGCGATATTTCTGATGCTCAGGTCGCGGTCCTCCGGATCGAGGAAGTTCCGACTTTTCATTTCCGCGCTTGGACGCGCCGGATTTCGTGCGCAATTACAACCCACAGTGCAGGCCACGCGAATTCTAACATGCCGCTGGCCGAAACTCCAGACCTTGAAAATCTTGAGAACGGCGATTTGGCTGATTCTCACGTTGCGCTAACCTTTTCACTTTATCGCTTTCCTAACCGGCCTTAGTCGAATAAAACCCTATCCTGACCGGGCATTTTCCATTCTAATCCTAACCTGTCCCAGACTAATAAATCCCTATCCTAACCGGGCTTTCTCCAATCTAACATTATCCTAACATGTCCCAGACGAATAAATCCCTATCCTAACCCGGCTTTTTCCATTCTAACCCTATCCTAACCTGTGCCAGACGAATTAAACCCTTTCTAACCGGGCTTTTTCCATCCAAACCCTATCCTGACCTGTCCCAGACGAATAAAACAATATCCTAACCCGGCTTTTTCCATTATAACCCTATCCTAACCTGTCCCAGACGAATTAAACCCTTTCTAACCGGGCTTTTTCCATCCTAACCCTATCCTGACCTGTCCCAGACGAATAAAACACTATCCTAACCGGACCTTCTTCATTCTAACATTATCCTAATATGTCCCAGACGAAGAAAACCCTACCCTACCCGGCCTTTTTCCATTCTAACATTATCCTGACATGTCCCAGACGAATAAAACCCTATCCTAACCGGGCTTTTTCCACTCTAACCCGAACTTTTCCCAGACGAATAAAACACTGTCCTACCCGGGCTTTTTGCATTCTAACCCTATCCTAACCTGTCCCAGACGAATAAAACCCTATCCTAACCGGGCTTTCTCCATTCTAACATTATCCTAACATGTCCCAGACGAAAAAAACCCTATCCTAACCGGGCTTTCTCCATTCTAACATTATCCTAACATGTCCCAGACGAAAAAAACCCTATCCTAAACGGGCTTTTTCCTTTCTAACCCGAACCTGTCCCAGACGAATAAAACCCTATCCTAACCGGGCTTTTTCCATTCTAACCCGAACTTGTCCCAGACGAATAAAACACTATCCTCCCCGGGCTTTTTCCATTCTAACCCTATCCTTACCTGTCCCAGACGAATAAAACCCTATCCTAACCCGGCTTTTTCCATTCTAACATTATCCT
>NW_019395783.1:0-1067 GCF_000612105.2 Orussus abietinus
ATTTTCAAGAAATATTTCAAATATCTTCGAATGAAATCTACAAGAAATCTTAAAAAATCTGTCGCCTGAGATATTTAGCAAAGATTACAAAGAAATATTTAGAAATTATTCTATGCTACTAGGGTAGTTGAAGTTAACGACATTTGTAAACGTCGAAATTTCTTCTTTCATATTTCCTTCCGGTAATTATTTACTGCGTTACAAAGATTACAGTTGTTCAATCTCGTGTGTAAGGTTTTTCAGTTAATTATATTAAATTAATTTTGTAAAAGAAATTACAAAAATAAGAAAATTTGAATCACCTAAAAATTATGCCTAAGCATAAATGAATGAATAATGGATTGTTTAAATCAATTAAACGAGTCAATTAAATTAATTGATTTACATACACTTATTGCAAAAATATTGATTGAATTAGTAACATATTACTTAGTAATGGCATACAACGTGAGAAGCATTCAAGTTTTATTATTTACGTAACTGTCATTATTTGTTAATAATTAGTTTAATAATGAACTGAGAATAAAAGAAGAACTAAATAAAGTATAAAATGAGTGACCTGTATCTCAAATTAAATTGTGGTAACTTTAATGATTATTTACTCGGTTTACAATCATCCGAAGGAAAAGTAAAATAGGAACTTTGCGCTTCAAATTTCGTCAACATCCATCAGTTTCAGAGATTTCTATGAGTTCTAGGACATTCTGTATATTTAGATGGCAATGTGGGAAAATAGTATAATATTTAAACATCAATACTGTATATAATTTTTCGTTATTTTTATATTTTTGTCTATTCCTACGTAAAGCTAGAAATGTAATCGGCTAGTCGCGTTATCAAGAATCTTTTGAATATTGAATTTTTAGATTTATATGGTGCAGGAAGATTGAACAATAGAAATATTTAAGTGGCGCGTTAATGGAAATCGAAACGACCTGGAAAGTTAAATTTAATAATAAATAAAACACTATTGTTTGCTTCAATCATTTAAGGTGAAGCGAAACACGTCGAGGAACTTGATCGACGTCGATAAAGAAGATTTTTCTAAATGCCTACGATGCCGACGT
>NW_019395784.1:0-1003 GCF_000612105.2 Orussus abietinus
AAGTGTATAAAGCTGGAATTGCCACTTTAGCACAATTCAATAAAATTTGTTGCAAAATTTCTTGCTAATTCATTGCTATTTTATTGCATCGCCACCATTTTTCGGAAAAGTATAAGAGCAAAAAATGTTTTCCTTGTGCAATAAAATAGCAATGAATTAGCAAGAAATTTTGCAACCAATTTTACTGAATTGCTACTTTAGCACAATTCAATAAAATTTGTTACAAAATTTCTTGCTAATTCATTGCTATTTTATTGCATCGCCACCATTTTTCGGAATAGTATAAGAGCAAAAAATGTTTTCCTTGTGCAATAAAATAGCAATGAATTAGCAAGAAATTTTGCAACCAATTTTATTGTATTGTGCTAAAGTGGCAATTCCAGCTTTATATACATATATGATGTATAGTTTGGATTAGGTTGGGAGAAATGTTTTATCAACATTTTGACTTTTCCTTATGTATATATCACACTTTCGAAATGTGCGACGCCTTTTTTATTATTTCTTTTCTTCAGGGATGCTTGAACGCCGAGGAAGGGAGATAACGATAACTCAAACGAAAGTTTCGACTCGAGTTTCCTCGACCTGAAGATACGACATGTTTGTAGAGAAGATTGACAAGTCTCCCGAGGTCCAGATAAGATTTCACGTCCGTGCTCGACGACTATACAAACTCAGGTGTTATTCACCCGACACTTAGTGACATTTTCGAGACTTTCCGGGGGAACGAGTCTCATTATCTCAACATTTTTATTTCTGGCACGACGTCTCAAATATTCACAAGAAAGCCTGTGAAAAAATAAACGCCATGGAACGGAAGAATTTTTTGGTTAATCCGAAGAATAATTATTTTAATAGTAAGTTGATTCCTTAACTTAGCGCGGACAAGAACCAAAATGGCGTCGGGCTCTCATATTTCGATCGATATATAATTACCGAAGGCTCGACGACTATACAAACTCAGGTGTTATTCACCCGACACTTAGTGACATTTTCGAGACTT
>NW_019395785.1:0-971 GCF_000612105.2 Orussus abietinus
TAATATGTGGAGATTTGTGCAGTCTAAAGTGATTAAGGGGACGTCAAAGTGGCATCGAAAGGGTCGATCGTCCGTGAAACTTTTCTCCGAACCGAATGTACCGAATCATTTCAAACTTTACAATTTGAATATAGAAGCTATAAGGATGAATGAAATGAAATTTCATTTTTGAGTAAAAAGAAATGAAGAAACACCCATTGAAGAAATTTTTAAACGAGATCTCTGTGCCGCCACTTTCGCGTCACCTTAAAGAGCAGAAACTCCCATCCTCCCTTGAACACGCAGATCATGAAGGAAATTAAAGAACCGCAGGGAAATAATTTCACCATCGGGAGGTTCATTGTTGACGGAAAGATATTTTTGACTAACTCCATTCGATTTAGCACTTTTTTTATGACCTCGACCTGTCATAACTGACGATGAGGTCCTTGTTTCGGACGAGTTCTTCGGACAGGTCTTTTGGTCAAGGACTCGGGATTGCGCAGGAGTTCCGTTGGCGTCTCTTCCCGTTCTTAAATAGGGGAATTGATGATCCTTTGAGGATCCTTTTGACGGTAAGTTGCGGTGACTGTTGGTCCCGATGCTTGGTCAGCGTGACAGCACTGTTAATAATGTCTGATCGAAGACGGTAGGCATGACAAGGATTCGCGGAATTGGGCTGAAGAAACTGGCCGGTGGTCGTTGTTCATTATTTCATCGAAAAGTCAGGTGAAAAAAGGAGCCGAGTCCACACATTGGTGCTATTCATCGACAGAAGTAGTCGGGGTGGAAAAAATCCTGCATCGGTGTATCTCAAAGTATAACACTAGTTCCGTTACGTAACCCCGTGATTCATTTGTTAAGATCGTTCATTTCGTTTTCTACATTCTCGATTTTAATACAAGTATTTTTTAAATATTATCTGCCGAATACATTATGAACTTATTTAAAATCAAAATCACACGTTTTGCTCCCATAATGAAATAGCGGAA
>NW_019395786.1:0-990 GCF_000612105.2 Orussus abietinus
GGTAAATATGTACAAAATGTACGATATTCGTTAAATATATAGAAAATATAGGACAAATATTTTGTGCCACTAGGGATTGATTGAAAAGAGCTCTATTTGGATAACATATTAATAAATAAAGCTTAACTATGAGGTTATATCTATTTCATATATAGCGATAGCACTTAAACGAATGGATACAGTTCCATTTCGAATCTCGTTAAATTTTCCCGAATTTAGTTATTACTTTAATACGCATCCGGGTCACAATGCGATTTCATGTGGCCCTCGATTTTCAATTTTCATCGAATTGCTCTCGTCTCTCTGAGAGCTCTCCCAGCTTCCACATACCAATCATGAAAAGCATAGCAAGTGACACCCGAAAAAAAAATGTCGATCCAGACCGCCTGATGGATTAACTCGTCGTAAAAAAAAAAAAAAAGAGAGAGAGATTACCGGAATTAATTAAATAGAAATTCGAAACCGCGGGAAGAGGAGAGAAATCGGCGCCGTGGTTTATAAGAATATAATACAAGTTGTTTCCTTTTCATTTGAAGATGCCTATTGCTGTCATACCATTTTACGGATAACTTGAGAGAAATTCGCTGGATAGTTCAGTTCCATGGTTGTTCCAATGGATTCCATTAGATGGCTTGCTTATATGGCTGTTGTCATGGATTCAGAGGGGTAGTTGGGTTCTATGGTGGCATGGTTCCATAATTGCTGTAAGGGATTTGCTGAGGCTGCTGAGTTCTGTGGTTGTTGTAATGGATTCGTTAGGGTGGCTTGATTACACAGTTGTTCCAATAGATTCATTGGGACGACTAGGTTTCATGGTTATTTCAATAGGTTCACTGAAGCGGCTTCGTATCATAGTTGCTTCAATTGATGCACTAGGCGACTTGGTTCAGTGATAGTTCTATTGGATTGACTGGGACGTCTTGGATCTATAGTTGTTCCAATGGATCAATTGGCTTGGTTCAGTGATTGTTCTATTGGATTGACTGGGAC
>NW_019395787.1:0-976 GCF_000612105.2 Orussus abietinus
CTGACGCGGCTCGGACTCACGACAGTGTGGAAAAGACGGTGCATTTTGCACGGCCTAATCGGTACCATTACACAGCCTATTCTGAATCATCTTCTCCAGCACTTTTCCTAATATCGGCAGCAAGCACACCGGCCTATAGGATGATATTTCACTTTCATTTTTATCTTCTGATTTTAACAATACTTTTATTATTCCTTTCTTCCAGGTTTTGAGGAATATTCCCCATTTTAAGCATGAATTGTACATTATTTTAACTTCCCTTTTAAGTATACTATATTTTTCACGGATTATTTAAATTTCTATTTTCTCATGTCCTGGACTCTGTCCACACTTAAATTGTGTGACGAGAATGTTCGAGCGATTGAGTGAGAGTCGACAAGACTCTCCTCGGTCGCTCTGTTTACATTTGGGGGTCACCGGCGCCAACGGTTGGCGCCGTCCGCACCCCGCGCGTATCGCTTTCGGGGGGGCCCTCGCTGGAATTCGGCCAGCGGGGTCCTTCTTCGTTCGTCGACCGGCAACCGAGGCGAACACCGGCAATCGAGACCGTCGCTCACCAACTCGTCGTTTCGAGACTCTTTTGTTTTGTTCGTCCGCGAGTGATCAATCGCGTGTGCCTCGACCGAGGATTACTGCCGCCTCGACCGAGGATTACCGCCGCCCCCGACATCCGGAGGATCCGGACTCCCGGATTTAAAAGGAATCCTATTCGAAGACCAAGTAAGTGCGATGTTAATTGCCCCCTACCCCGTTCGGCCCCTCCGCGCCGCGTAGCCGGCCCGGCTCGAGAAAATCCCCGCCCCGAGTGCCCGAACTCTTGCGACGTGGCCTATGCCCCGATACGACGTTACAAGTGTCTAACTGCTTTCTCAATCTCTTCCTCTGTAAACGGAGGCGCATCTGCGAAATTGCATGGTTCTTTAGCTCTTTCTCTTAATTCTTTTTGCTTCTCTGTATCTGTTTCTGTATTGTCATC
>NW_019395788.1:0-965 GCF_000612105.2 Orussus abietinus
AGAAATTATTATATAAAATAGATAGAAAGAAAGTGTCGAGTTACCAATACACCAAGCTGAAAGTTTTAATGTCAATACTGGTATCGAAGGATAATTGAAACTGGTGTCGAAAGAAACTACAAATTATTATAATGTGGATAAAAAAAAGTCAAGTTACTAGTACACGAAGCTCAAAGTGTTAATGTTAAAACTTGTATCGGAAGAAAATTGAATTATTTTATGTAAAAGTAAAAGAGGAGTCGAGAGATGATCTAATCTAATCAAAAGAAGTAAGATTTAGAAGAAGTGATACCAGAAATCACTAAACTAATTTAAAGGTATCGATCGATGTTAAAAATATGAATAAAACTATGAGAAGACGATACCAGTATTAATAGAAGGTTATGGATAAACTGTAAATAATCTAATGTAATATTACTGCAAGCAAGGTATCAGTCTGGAAAGATTGATAGCAGAAATTAGTAATCTATCAATGTGTCGATCGATGTTAAAACTATGAAAAAAAATTATGAAAATATGATACCAGTATTAATAAATATTATTATTCTATTATAAGTACCAATCTACAAGAAATAATTCAACGATAAGTAGTGGAACGAAAAAAGTAATTTTTACTGTACCGTAAGTATTAGAATACGAGAGGCAATTGACATTACAAAAAGTTTCTCACATTATCATAATGAAAGAAAACTGTATCTTTATTAAGTTCATTATTAACTTTATCAACCAACTTTCTTGCATTACGATAATGTGTGACACCTTTCGTAATGTCATTTGGTTCTCGTAGTCCAATACTTATGGTACAGTAAAAATTACTTCTTTTGATCCACTACTTGTCGTTGAACTATTTCTTGTAGTGTAGTACTTATTATAATTTCTGTTATGCTATTTAATAAAAAGAAACGTGTATGTATATATATCTTTACAAAAAGAAAAGAAATCCCCCCAAAAACACCTTTGGTGTA
>NW_019395789.1:0-957 GCF_000612105.2 Orussus abietinus
GAATCATTGAATTCATTGATCTGGACTTTCGCTCCTAAACACCTGCATTCTGGCACAAAGATTGTTGAAATAGCAACTTTTCTTGCCGTTATTATTTTTAATGAAGGATTTAGTGGCATTTTGAAAGTTTTGGTTACAATGGGATGCCAAATTGGCCACGAAATTCAAGCTTACGCCGATTGCCGTAATGAAGCGCGTATCTGCCGCTTCGAACGACGCACGAGTGACTTCACTAAAAGAGCGAGAACTGATGCCAGGGAGCAACAATCGGATTTGCAAGAATTTTTTGAGGAAACTGAAGGTTCACTATATGTACCAGGCATAGCAGATTAAGGGTGAGTCGATATTTTATTGGTGATAATCGTATTTGAATCTTTGAACGCGTTTTACTCAAAACTACATTTTTCAAATCGGTAGACACGATATCTCGAAATCTATCGAACGAATTCCTTTGAAATTTTAATGACTTATTAAGTACACATGTAGACAGTTTGCAAACAAGGATAATTCTGATTCATCGAGCCGTTTTTTTTCCACGTTGAAAAAGTCGTGAAAAAACACGAAAATTCACGAAAACATGTTCAACAAGATGCCAAAAGTTCACCTTTCAATATTTTTTAGTAATCCTAGTTCAAAAATTAGTTCATACTTTACAGATTAAAATGCTGTTTGATTTTTTGTTTCAGAGAAGCAGAACGGCCGCAATCGTGGCAACCACAAAACACTTTTCTTTCAAATGAGTGGCTAAATTGCCGTGTACTTCAGCAATTAGCGATGATTTCGGGCTGAAAAAAAATGGTAAAGTGTGCTCAAAATATAGATAAATATGTGGTAAAAAGTTCGCAGTTGTATGTTTACTTACAAGGGAACATTCCCAAGTGTCCGCCTCCGATCTTATTGAGTTCCATATATGTTGAAGATCACAAAAATCTAAGAGACACGTGTTTCTTTTTATAT
>NW_019395790.1:0-914 GCF_000612105.2 Orussus abietinus
CAATTCTTTATTTTCATTATCATTTTAAGTATGGATTTTAGATTAAAACTACGAATCGTTTGTATAATATAATAATATCAATATAAGAAAAGTGTCGATGCCAGTACCCCAACTGGAAAGTATTGATGTTAAAACAGGTAACGAAAGAAAACTACAAATTATTTGTAACGTAGACATGAGGAAAGTATCAAGTTATCAGTACACAGAGCTGGAAATGATAATGTTGAAACTGGTATCAATATATTTGTCATAATTCATTTTTAGTTTTCTTTTGATACCAGTTTTAATATTAAATCTTTTACTTCCACAGTATAATTAAATTTTCTTCTGATACCGATTTTAACATTAACACTTTCAGCTTGGTGTACTAGTAATACAAGGAAAGTATCGATTTACAAGTACACCAAACTGAAAGTGTTAATGGCGTCAAAGAATTCAGAAGTCTCCATAGAAGCCCAGTTCCCGTGTTGACGCTTGATGCCCAATAAATAGTCACCAAGTAGAACGCTAGATGGCAGCACGGACGACCTGAAGCATTACAGAGCGAGGGGAAGAGCATGGACGGCATGAGTTGCCGTCGAGTGGGCATATATGCTTTAAGTGGGGGGTTCGGACCCCCCACCCCCCCGTCCTCATGCCCCGCTTCCCCGCACTCTGCATCTCAAGACGGGGCAAAAAACAGATTTAGACCCGAGATACCACCGAAGGCTCTATAGCAGCCCGTTGACTTGTATATCGACTCGTACAGCGGAGGACACGAAAGCCTTCCCTGCAAACACAGTAACGGCAATGCATGATGGAAAGGCATTCATGTCGGCCAGTGTACATCACTCACTCATTATATCTTGATATAATATAATTATTAAAGATCGAACAAACCTACGCTTCGAAGCACATGCAATTTACAGGAAAGT
>NW_019395791.1:0-1117 GCF_000612105.2 Orussus abietinus
AATAAGTATATTGTACTTTCGAATAAAATAAGAATATTAATTTAAAATTGTTTATTAGAAACCACAAAATGTTGCTCCTGTAGTATGTCCCTGATGGAGTAGGATGAAATCTTTCCAAGATAAAAGCGCATTAAATGTCAAAGTCTAAAACCTACACACATATGTCTCTCAAATACGCGTGTTATATTTAAATACGGTAAAAAATGTTCTTGAACTTTTTACGTTTAAAAAAATCTACATAAGGTAGCAAAAGGTTTTGTTGTTTCCTCCTTTCCTTATTGTAATCATATTTTTTTCCCACATATTTTAGATCATTTCACTTAATAACTCCATGAAACTGACTTTTCCCACATATTTTAGATCATTTCACTTAATAACTCCATGAAACTGACTTATTTCCATGTTTTTATATAAACAAAATGTACCGAAATAGTATATGCTATTCACGACGATTACTTGTAATATTACAGAAGAGTGTAATAACATTAAATTTATAAATAAACTAAAAACATGTTGTACGATACATACGTTGCGTCTTACTTTAAGAACACGGGCGTTATAAAAAAATATCCGATTGACTACGCAGGGTATTTAAAAAAACCCGAACTTAATACACAACTCAATAGTACCATTACTGTTAATAATTTTGTTAAACATTTTTAGGGAACCTTCCCCTGTAAACAAGACGGTCCATTTACATTGGGCCACGAATTTTCGGGGATCGTAGCAGACATTGGACCAGATGTACAGACTGTTAAAATTGGTGAAAAAGTAGCTGTGGATCCGAACAATGGTTGTAACAAATGCAATTTCTGTCACAGTGGAAATTACCATTTTTGCCAAAATGGTGGCATTAATAACACTATAGGAATATTTAGAGATGGTGGATGGGCCACGCATGCTTTGATTCCTGACACGCAGGTCAGCTAATTCCTCAATATTTTCTTATATTTCTCATAACATAAGTTAAGTAAATATTATTAACCGAAAATCGAAAATTTCAATCGACGTCGGTTAAGGTGAAGTGAAACATCCTTCAAATCAGTCGATTCGAATACAACACTTTTTTTTAAGGGTATTAGACCAAACTGTCCGAAACTTTGACGCATCACTCCTG
>NW_019395792.1:0-1020 GCF_000612105.2 Orussus abietinus
CTCTATACGTTTATAAATTATTGAAACTAAATATGTCATTGAGATTTTCAAGAAATATTTCAAATATCTTGGAATGAAATCTACGAGAAATCTTAAAGAATCTGTCGCTTGAGATATTTAGCAAAGATTAAAAAGAAATATTCAGAAATTATTCTATGCTACTAGGGACGTATATTATATGACGTATTATACTTATCCGACCCTGGTGCACTCTGTCCATGAGGAAAAGAAACTTGAAGGTCCTTCCTGGGCCGAGAAAGGCCGTTCTGGCTTTCCCTTCTCTGACCGTTCGACGTTCAGTTCTTAAAAACGTAACTTACGAAGATAAGTCTAAAATAATCGAGATTAAGGGGATGTGAAAGTGGCATCCAGAAGCGCAATCGTTCATAAAACTTTTCAAAGAACAGGGTGTCTCAAATCGTTTCGTACTTTAAAACGTGAATATGGAGACCTTAAGGTAGGTCCTGAAACTCGGGAAATTTCATTTTTTATAAACTATTTTTAAAATACCTATAAACAAATTTGAAAAGAATTGAAATTTCATGAGTTTCAGGACCTTTCTTATAGTCTCCCTATTCGCGTTGTAAAGTTTCAAACTATTCGGTAAATCGAATTGGGAAAAAGTTTTATAAACGAAACCTTTTCGTCGCCTTAAGGGGATGTGAAAGTGGCATCCGAAAGCTCAATAGTTCATAAAGCTTTTCTCCGAACTGGGTGTCTCAAATCATTTCATCCTTTAAAACGTGAATATGGAGACCCTAAGGTAGGTCCTGAAACTCGGGAAATTTCATTTCTTATAAACTATTTTTAAAATACCTATAAACAAATTTGAAAAGAATTAAAATTTCATGAGTTTCAGGACCTTCCTTATAGTCTCCCTATTCACGTTGTAGAGTTTCAAACTATTCGCTAATCGAATTGGAACAAAGTTTTATAAACGAAACCTTTTCGTCGCCTTAAGGGGATGTGAAAGTGGCATCCGAAAGCTCAATAGTTCATAAAGCTTTTCTCCGAACTGGG
>NW_019395793.1:0-898 GCF_000612105.2 Orussus abietinus
AAAATAACCGTTACGCGCAAGATTTGGGTAATCTCCATCCGAATTACCCCGGCCTCGCATCCGCTCGGCCGCCCCGTAACACATGGATAGGAAAGAGTGTGGCAAGAGAGTTATCAAAAGCATCTGTAACAGAGGAAATTATTCTGAAGCGGGGTCCCTGTTCTTAGATATTATCAATTTATTCCGGTGTACTATACGAGGTTTGCCAAAATGGTCTATCGCTACGTTGCCTGTAGGCAAGATCTCTAATACCTTATGCGGTCCTGTATACTAATCTAAAAATTTTCCCAAATTCGGTTCCTTTAGCAGAAATACATTTGTCCCTATATCGAAGTTACGCGGATTAGTTTTTAGATCGTAATAGTGTTTGGACCTTTTCTTTGCGGCCTCTAAATTTCGCTTTGCTAGAGTTTGAATTTCGGTAAGTTTCTGGGTCAAATTTCGTAAGTATTCGTTATAAGTCGCATCGGGAAGTCCCTCTAAAGAACGCATTTGCGAAGGCTGCCTAGCTGGCGTACTAAAATCTAACTCGTGAGGCGTGAACCTAGTCCCTTCATGAACGCTGGTGTTATATGAGAACAATGCAAGCGGTAAGAGTGAATCTCACTGGTGGTACGTCAATAAATTACTTCAAGTACTCCGTCAACACATGGTGAGACCTTTCGATAGAGCCATTCGTCTGTGGATGAAAAGCAGTTGTTTTGAATTGTTTTATTTTAAAACGCTTCGCGACTTGCCTCATGAGGGAGCTGGTGAAATTTGAGCCTTGATCCGTCAGTATCGCTTTAGGTGGGCCGAACTTACTGTTAGGACTAATCCATAATTTAATAATTATAACGCTAGAATTATTTGGAATGCTCTCTGCAACGATCTGGGTGTTCTATTTCTTCCGTATTTC
>NW_019395794.1:0-1880 GCF_000612105.2 Orussus abietinus
TTTCATATAAAAAAGTGCAACGACATAATTTCAATGCCCTTTTAACTAGGAAGGAGGTGCTCGATCGAAAATCGCTTCCATATAAACACACGTCATCATTTTATCTTTAACCCTTTCGCTTCGAGCGCCGCTTATAAGCGGCGCGCACAGTATGACCTGTGCGTACGAGCGCCGCTTATAAGCGGCGGCCGCGCGACGACTTCTGGGTCGTCATCCCATACATTCGGCACGTATCGTTTCGTACATTCGGTTACGTATATAAAGAAACAACGCATATTGTGCGCATTCTCGGCGCGCACGCCCGTACAGAGACAGTACTTCGGCGGACTGGACATCCGAAGCGAAAGGGTTAAAACGAGCGCTCGTTGAGCTCAATCGGTTGAGAAACACACTCAAAATCGTTGTCCCCGTGGAGCACCTTTTTCAGGATTCTCGAGTGTCTCGCAAGGAATTTGGGCATTCCTTAGCAACCGTTGCCGACTCTAGGCGGAGCGTCCAACTGGCGTGTGCGTCCGGCCTGGTGCCACACACGTTTCGTCGCCTAGTCCAGAAGCGTCTAGCCGTTGCGTGAGTCCTATACGTGCAAAATGCGCACACATTTTTCGCCCGTNCAACCGAATTCGATGCTAATGCCATTTAGCGGTGGAAGTCATCGTCCCCACTTTGGTGGTGAACGCCGTTAACAGAAACGTCCTCGTAGCTGCAGCGAACTGAGGACTCAATGTTGCAGATTATTGAATCGGCTGAGGAATCGGCGGAACCCGGGGAAATTTCTATTCGCTCGGTGGAGTGACAGTTGGCACGAATCTCGGTTAAGGGGATGTAGGTGTAATCGAGCCGGCCTAGGAGAAATACACAGCTGTTAGATGGCGGGGAATTCTTGGTGGAACTCGTTACCGAGCGACGATCGTTCTCAGGAGGGGTGTAATCCAATGTCTCTTGGGGCATTCTTTCCTCGCAGGGAAGCGGGGTTGCGGCCTACCTTATCGATTGGTCTCGAGAAATATTTTTCGCCCCTCCCACGACCTATCCCACTCCTCTGTTCCACGGGCTACACGGGAACGTATTATCGACGAGGACCGCTTATGAAGTGAAATCCTCCTCAAATCAGTCGATTCGAATACAACACTTTTTTTTAAGGGCATTGGACCAAACTTTCCCAAACTTTGACACATGACTCGTGATCGTCTAAAAATTGTCCCGATACATTCAAAATTTCAATTTTTAGAAAACATTATTTAACTTGGCCCAGACCAGAAACAAAATGGCGTCGAGCTCTCATATTTCGATCAATATACAATTATCGAAGGCTATGATATGAGTTGTATGCACTTCTATGCCAAAACGATGGTAATACGAGGTCTCGGAGTGAAAATTTAATTGACCTGGAAATAACATTTCGTTTCATTTTAATATAAGTATTTTTTTAAATATTATCTGCCAAATACATTATGAACGTTTTAAAAATATCTAAAATGCAAATCACATATTTTGCTCCCATAATGAAATAGTGGAACGAAAATGTTGCATCAATTTGTCGTGTTTTTCTTATACCAAATAAAGGGTCCGATAATAATCGTAAAGCATTTACTTTAGAATATTATCTTTATAATATTTGTATAGTATTAGCTCTACGTGTTTTCATAATATTTTTCTACTAGATATACAAAACACTTCGTTTCATTTTAATATAAGTATTTTTTTAAATATTACCTGCCAAATACATCATGAACGTTTTAAAAATATCTAAAATGCAAATCACATATTTTGCTCCCATAATGAAATAGTGGAACGAAAATTTTGCAAATATTTGTCGTATTTTTCCTATACTAAATAAAGGGTCCGATAATAATCGTAAAGTAAAAAATGTATTTTTATTA
>NW_019395795.1:0-886 GCF_000612105.2 Orussus abietinus
CCGTGAGCCGGAGTCCCGAGCCGTTCTGTCCCGAATTATCGCGGTCCATCGCGCGTTTGCCGTCCGTAGGGGTTGCGCCCCGCCGAAGTCTTCGCGCGCGCGTCTTTTTCCCGTCGGGGCTTCTGTACGGCGCCCACGAGCGAGTTCCGTCGGGTTGCGTCCGCGTTCCGGTATCGTAGCGTCGGGAGAAGATTCTCGCGCACCCTTTGTGTATCGTGCCCCTCAGGCTTCCCGTCGGTGGTATCCGGGGAATTTCCGTGGCTCCGTGCGCGTGGGCCGGGGCGTGCGAGAAGGGAAGGGTTATACCGCGAGCCGGCGCCACGTTCCTTACCGCTGCGCAATATCGGGCGCCGGGCCCTTACCGAGACCCAGAGGGGCAGAGTCTGGGTTCTCCCGACCGGGCGTTGTGCCCTTGTGGGCCCCCATCCGAGGGGTTACCACCCTCGGCGCGTACCTGTAACTTGTATTTCCGTAGCCTCCCTGTCCCGTTCGACAGGGCTCCCCGCCCCTTTTTGTTGTTCGGAGTTATCTTGCGGCGCACCCGTAGTTTAAGGCGTTAGCGAATAAACGCGCCAGGCGAGGGATTATTTCCACAACCCGGTGTACTTTCTTTCTTGATCCCAAAATTTCTCCGGGTCCCGAATTTACCGTCCTAGCTCATCCGGGAACCGTTCCGGACCCCCCGCCTCTACTGTGCCGCGAAGGGCGAGAGGCCTTCGCGGGGCTGAGTGGTGTTAGGTCCCTACCTAACGTTTTATTCTAAGTAATATTAAGAAAAATATTAAGCGACGCGTTCGTGCTCCAACGCGCTCTTGGAGACATGCTCTCCCTCGTTCCTATCTACCCTCTGTTTATCCGAGTACTTCCGCACCCCAAACTAGATAAC
>NW_019395796.1:0-5493 GCF_000612105.2 Orussus abietinus
CACGGATTTACTCTGATATCTGCATCGACTGTGCATGGCAGGGTGAAGGAGGCGGCTGGACTATTAATGAAATGGTTTCGGACGCAGGATTAAGGGGAAGTGAAACCCACTTCAAATCAGTCGATTCGAATACAACACTTATTATTTGAGGGTATTGGACCAAACTGTCCGAAACTTTGACACATCACTCCTGATCATCTAAGAATTGTCCTGACACATTGAAAATTTGGATTTTAAAAAAAAAATTTTTAATTCAGCCCAGAACCAAAATGGCGTCGAGCTCTCACATTTCGATCGATATACAATTATCGAAGGCTCTGATATGAGAATCGAAAGGGTCAGGACAATTTTATGATAATTTAGGACACTCTGGTAATCGATAAACTCGCATTTGAACGGGATAAAGGCAAAAAAAGTGTTGTATACGCTTCAATGCTAAAACGATGGAAATACGAGGTCTCGGAGTGAAAATGTAATTGACCCGGAAATCACAGATGGCGCAGGGGGTCCCTCTGCAGTCAATTAGGGCTCCAGAAAGCATGAATCCAGAGGATTTCTGGAGTTTTACTTCGATTTCTTTATAATTATTGTACGAAAACGACAGGTGGAGTATGCCATTTGCTACAATACCCAATATAAGCTTCTAAGTGTCAAATTAACCGACATGACCAGCTGATGACAGTTTAGCGACAGCCCCGAAGACAAACTCCTTGCGTAAGGACCTCGACAGGACAAAGCGGATCTGCTATGACGTCCTACGAAATCCACCGTCTCGGGTCTATTATGTGTAACAAGTATCTCGTGTCCACTCGACATGTTATCCGTATCACTCATATCGGCTAAACCCGAGCTCCAGATTTTACAACGACCCGATAATTGGACTTCATATTGTCCGCACGGATTTACTCTGATATCTGCATCGACTGTGCATGGCAGGGTGAAGGAGGCGGCTGGACTATTAATGAAATGGTTTCGGACGCAGGATTAAGGTACACACCATACCAATCCTCTTAAGGGGATGTGAAAGTCGCATCCGAAAGCTCAATCGTTCATAAAATTTTTCTACGAACTGGGTGTCTCAAATCGTTTCATACTTTAAAACGTGAATATGGAGACCCTAAGGTAGGTGCTGAAACTCGTGAAATTTTATTTCTTATAAACTATTTTTTAAACACCTATAAACAAATTTGAAAAGAATTGAAATTTCGTGAGTTTCAGGACCTTCCTTATAGTCTCCCTATTCACGTTGTAAGGTTTCAAACTATTCGATAAACCGAGTTGGGAGAAAAGTTTTATAAAACAAAACCTCTTCGACGCCACTTTCACATCACCTTAATCCGGCAGCTGATCGTGCAAATTCTATTTGACAAATTGACGAGATTAGATCCAGTTTCAGTGGGATAAGGTCCTCGCTTCGCTGCTAAAGAGAAGCAGGATTTATGACAAGGACGGGTTCACGAGACGACTATTAATATTGGAAGATTAGGATGACAGAGGATGGCCTGGAATTGTTAGGTGGATGTCTGTTAATACTGATATTTCGGGGGTTAAGGGGATGTGAAAGTGACATCCGAAATTCAATCGCCATAAAACTTTTCTACGAACTGGGTGTCTCAATTCGTTTCATACTTTAAAACGTGAATGTGGAGACCCTAAGGTAGGTGCTGAAACTCGCAAAATTTCATTTCTTATAAACTATTTTTAAAACACCTATAAACAAATTTGAAAAGAATTGAAATTTCGTGAGTTTCAGGACCTTCCTTATAGTCTCTCTATTCACGTCGTAAAGTTTCAAACTATCCGGTAAACCGAGTTGGGAGAAAAGTTTTATAAAACAAAACCTCTTCGACGCCAGTTTCACATCACCTTAATCTATAGGTAACAGGTGGATTGACGTGAAGATTAAAAAGAAATATGCAGGGTAATTTGCGCGGGAGACATTAAAATGTCCGACGTTCCCGATGCTATAAAAAATGCTTGAGGAAGAAAATGACTAAAAAAGATCCGTCTTATGATTGTCAAAATAGTGTACTCAAATTTCATTTCTTTTATGTTTCAAGGTTATTGCTTCGCACTTGTATTTGGAATAGAGGCATCTTGTTAGCGGATTATCGGAAAAACGTTCGATGGTAGTATTCGTCCTTTTGTCTTGTACAAGGACGCAGAAGACAAAGTGTCTAACACAATTAAAAAGAAGCAAAATCGATAACCTTGAAATCTAAACTGACAAGCTCATAAAAAGAAAGTTATGACTTTCTTAGGCATGTCCTTGGATAAAAAGGAAAACGAAGGTATTTGGGGAAGTAAATCATTTGAATATTAACAAAATTGTTAGTACACCGTTACATGTTAATCATCTTCACACGCTCACAACAAAGTACGTACATTCCTAGTCGATGTTTTATAAAACCTTCAGTTTTTTGATATTTCTATGTTTAATCAATTGATAATGAAATGAGTCGTACAAAAGTTAATTCCCCGGTTAAGAGGTTAAAAGTGCTTCACCTACGAGTGGGACAGTTAGTGAATTTAACGGTGACATGTGCACGCCACCAGCTGACCCACAAGGCCCGAAGAAATTAGCACTCGAATAGGAGCATCGGCATCGATGTCTCTCTGGAGTCCACTGACTCCACCATGGTCGCCATTTAGTGCTTCGGCACTTTAGTACTAGTTAAAAGTAATATCCCCTTCTAACGACTCGGCTTGCTCGAATAATTTATGTGACGCTAAACGGGCTACTTCGTTCTACGGGTTGTCATGTCCAAGTACATAAAAATCTGCACGGTGTGTTTACGCACATGGAGAGCATTTTCCGTGGTCAAGTACCGGAACCCGTAATGGTTTAATCGTATTATATGGCATGAGAGCATTACGGAGAAATTCGTCGAGTTCGTATGGAAGTCACGATACGCGTTCACCGATTTCCCACAAATGAGCTCGCCGAGTTTGCAAGGAGATAATAGAAAGCCATATGGGATATTCTATTGTGCCGCCATTAGATCCGGGATTTTCTTGCATAATGTCGCACTTCAGGATCATGGAAATTGACTCGTTATTGAGTGCGAGTTTACTTACGAAAATGGTTAGTTCTTTTGTATTTAATGCCAAGGAGTTATATAAAATTTATGTGCATATTTCGAACGGGCGGGCTGTCAAGAAAATAATCATTTAACAAAAACGTAAAACCTTACAACGACCAAATGTGTACCACGTTAAAGACCGTGACGCTATCTTGATTTATTAGATGACAATCTCATTTCTTTTATATGTTATAGTAGACTAAAAACTAAGCGACACATAGTTTTTCTTAGCTGCCATTAAACACTAAGGGGGTGAAACCACCATTCAAAGTAAGGCATGTCAAGGGGCGATTTGGCAGTTTCACCCACAAGAACATAATATTTTTTAACCAATCCACCTGGAAAAACATTCTCATAACGAAATGAAAAATATAATTTTCTCAATTAAAATAAAAATTTTTTTAATGGGAGTCAGCCCTACTATTGGATCCACTTTTCAAATCAAATGTTAATTTCCGCACACACACGTTCAACCTTTGAATTAGACGAAAAATGGTTCCTGCTCGACAGGACAAAGCGGATCTGCTATGACGTCCTACGAAATCCACCGTCTCGGGTCTATTATGTGTAACAAGTATCTCGTGTCCACTCGACATGTTATCCGTATCACTCATATCGGCTAAATCCGGGCTCCAGATTTTACAACGACCCGATAATTGGACTTCATATTGTCCGCACGGATTTACTCTGATATCTGCATCGACTGTGCATGGCAGGGTGAAGGAGGCGGNGCTATAACTTAAGAAACATGTCGACGGTTCAAAAATATTGTCTATCGATATCACGATTGAGAATATTGACCATCAAAAATATTTAATATATTCTAGACCGCCGAATTAAATGAGACAGCTCGTCTGAATGATATACAGTGATGGGATACGAATACCTTCCTTTTTACGCCGTGCGGCACCATATACTCAGGGAGGCATTCATGTCCGTCAGTGTACACTTATAAAATGGAGAAAAAAAACTTAAGAAGCGCCCTGTATCATCAACCAGTGTACCTTTGTTGGTAGTAGTTTCGCCATTCGGCGGCGGGGCGTCGCCTCGAGCGTTCTGCTGTTGGCGCGCCTGTCGCACCTTCATTATGCGCATGCGTAGGAACTCAATTTTGGCGCGAGAATCGCCCAACATCTGTTGGGCTTCCTGAAGAAGTTTCTTGTCACGATGACCGCTCGTCAGGCTTTGGATCATGTTCTCCGCGCCTTGCTTAACCTGCAAAAACGAAGTTGCAATTAGACACGACGTAAATTAGAAGTAAGGATAGGGCATTTCTTCGACGTTATTAATCGATTCCGCTGTTCGAAATGAGCAATGCCCATGTGAAGGTTAAGTTAAAGGTCCTGCGTAACGATCTAGATAATTTGTTCTAGTTAACAGGAGGTTACCATCAAGTACAGAGTCATAACTTTTCTTTGTTCCCGGCTCATAGAAAATGCATGAAGAAGGTACATGAACGGTCAATACTTTGACATATGTTTCAGGATTTACCTGTATGCAATCCCAAAATGAACGTTCAGTGAATGGAGATAGTTCCTGGCAAAATGTGAGATGATAACAGCGCATATGAAAGTTGTCAAAAGTGCATCGCTTGCATGGTATAAATCATTTAAATGGAGGAAATCAAATCAAGTGTTTAGTTAGTCGCAAATGAGATGCGTATGTCGTTTCAAGCACAGTGTAGTATATTGTGAATATAGTGGGACAAAAGTCACGAAATCAGCGGTTAAAATATTCATCTTTAACCTTTTAAAAATGGAGCTGATAACCAAACAGCATATTTCTAAAATATAATGACAAAAGATGGTCCGTCTCTATTGTAAATTGCTGGACGAAAACAAATCACCACTTTGCCGTTTCGAAAGTGATCGTCAGTCATTTCCTAACTGTTTGATTGAAAAAGTCGTGTTGTACATGTTCATTCATTTGTAGTAACTTGTTTATCATGGATATTTTAGATCAATGTATTTTAGTTTCCATGAAGGCTTCCTGATTTCTACTTGTTTAATTAAAAGTAGTGACGTTATTTGACTGCCTAAAGTTTTGTACGTCTGTATAATGGGGTCTTATATTTATTATAATCCTAGAGTACTAACGATTTTATACAGTAAATTTTGACCACAATAAATTGCGTATTTCAGAAAAATGTATATTTTTACAGATATTCTATTAAATGTTCTAAGGCCAGTCTTGATCACGGTAGACCTAGTAATCACGTCATTAAAGTCGCGATAAAAGAATAAGAATATCAGCTGTTCTGCTGTTATGAATTTGATACAGCCTTCAAATATACAAATAGTATCTGATGCACAGATGTAGGGAAATGAAAGTGATCCTCCCCGTAATGAAGCTAGTGATTTTTATGATACCAGTAATTGTAATACTATTTAAATTTGTATAATTGTGTTTG
>NW_019395797.1:0-951 GCF_000612105.2 Orussus abietinus
CGACTGATTTGAGGGGGGTTTTACTTCACCTTAAGACGCGTAAAATGGCGGACATGAATGCCTCCCCTGCAGATACGGCATCGCCTGTGCAGGATAATAAACTAAATATGTCATTGTGATTTTCAAGAAATATTACAAATATCTTCGAATGAAATCTACAAGAAATCTTAAAAAATCTGTCGCTTGAGATATTTAGCAAAGATTACAAAGAAATATTTATAAATTATTCCATGCTACTAGGGAAAGGGCTCTTCTTTCAGGAGTGAGCCTCGCTCTCGTAACTCGCGATTCGCCCGGAGATGCGGCGAGATGAAAGCTCGCGGAATAACCGCAAGTACGTCCAGACACCGGGCGATCCCGAAGATAGCGATATGCGAGCATCTTCGCGCTATCACGTGTCGTCGCTCAGGGCTATAAGAGGATCGGAAGGGGAATTCGCCGATGATATGGATCGCAGCATCCGGGGATGTCTTATGCTGTGAGGAGTTCCGTCTTGGGATTTTCTGGGGGAACGACTTTGCGTGGACGTGATAAGGAGTAGATAATGGATAGGACTGTATGAACCGGAGGAAAGAGTAATTCCAAGGCTTTAAGGTGAAGTGAAACCCCCCTCAAATCAGTCAATTCGATTACAACACTTTTTTTAAGGGTATTGGACCAAACTGTCCGAAACTTTGACACGTGACTCAAAGATAGTGACATGCGAGCATTTTCGCGCTATCGCGGGTCGTCGCTCAGGGCTATATGAGGACCGGATTCAATAATTTATAAACATATAAAGAAATTATATTTTTTAACTTATTAACACAATAAAAATACATTTTTTACTTCACGACTATTATCGGACACTTCATTTGGTATAAAAAAACACGAGAAATTTTTCTAATATTTTCGTTCCGCTATTTCATTATGGGTGCAAAACGTGTGATTTTGATTTTAAATATTTTTAAA
>NW_019395798.1:0-877 GCF_000612105.2 Orussus abietinus
TAAAGCCCGTGCGGTGCCACCGAATTGACACGGAATCGTCCCCCCGGGTGCTCAGACAAATTCTCCACGCGGCCTTCTCATTTATGACAAGAATATTGGAGCGATTGAGATAGAGTCCAGTAGACTCTTCTCGATCGTTCTGTTTATATTTCGTGGGTCAACGGCGCCAATAGTTGGTCCTCCTCATGCCACTCTTTGCCCGATTTCGCAGGACCTCGACCGAACTCGGCAAGAGAGGTCCTTCTTCCTCTTCGGCGGATTGTCACCGGTTATACCTCGACACCTCCAGATTTCTCAGTTTTTGGACGCACGCGGCCCCGCATCGCTAGCGAGTAGTAATTGTCAGAGAAGTTTCGTCTTGCCCCCGACATCCGGAGGATGCGACCGCCCAGAGAGAATAAAAGACTACATTTTACGATTACAAATGTAAATGTCAATCCTCTTGCCTCCCTCTCGCGTCGCGGTCTTTGTCGAGCCCATGTGCCGACCCGAACTCGACCCCTCTACCCGAGATTAACCGTTTGACTGCTAAGCAATTTTTGCAAGAACGCACGAAAACTGCGGAGCAACCAAGAAACACTGAAACTCGCAGCGCAAAAGCGCCGCGACGCGGTTTTCGAGACAAATGAACGCAGCGCAAAAGCGCCGCGTCGCGGTTTTCGAGACAAATGAGCGCAGCGCTTTTGCGCCGCGTAGCAGTCAAACGGTTAACCACTTACGCTACGATTTAATTTTCGGTTGCCGTGCCGTGCTCTACAATATAACATGCGGTCCGAGCTCTACAATGTAACATCCGTACAACATGCCCTATCAATTCTGAAATATTTCCAAGATATCGATAACGCTACGCGATGTCGTGCACTCTGGAACTGTAGCT
>NW_019395799.1:0-890 GCF_000612105.2 Orussus abietinus
CAATCTCCTCACAAACTCAAAATAACCGTTACGCGCAAGATTTGGGTAATCTCCATCCGAATTACCCCGGCCTCGCATCCGCTCGGCCGCCCCGTAACATAACATTATTACAGATTAGATGTCTGCCTGCACAACTTGAAGATGTAATTGGAGAAAATGTTGAAAGAGGTTGTTACGTCCCACGTAACTTACCCCTCCAATTTCTTATATATTAACCATCATAATTACTATTTTATTAAATGCTACATTATATCGACAATAAATATTATGTTATGTAGTTCTTCGTTCGTTTCTCTCTATTTTCTAACGTTCTAAAATTAGACAACCTTTGTCAACGAAAAGCGATAAGAGCGAGTTCCTTGTTCTTAATCTTCGATCTACCAGTAATTAAGAACACATACGCCCAGGCATACATATACAGGAGACCCCAGAAAACCCAAGCCAGTTATAACCATATACTAAAATAAAGATTGTATTTTTTTTAAATATTCGAAAATTCTTTTATTTCCTTCCGCCCAGACGTGACAAGGTCTCAGTTTATAATTTATGATAATTACGGAATTACTAATTTAAGGAAACAATGCTTCCTAATGGTAAGAAATGTGAAGATCTTTGACATAAAGTTGATGTCATAAACGATGTTTATTTATTAATAGTTCAAAATTTGTTTAACTACCATTAAAATAAATTTGTTCCATCTTCAAGAAATAAAACCAAATGGAATACCAATAGGGATATCGATTTATTCCAATGTAAGGAAAAGTAAAAATCATACGGGGAATGACTCGGATTACATCCGCAGGTAGCTAAGCCTCGGGAAGATTTTTCGCAGCATTCGACTTTCACGCATACTCGCTATGAGTTGAGCGCCGAACGTACACATACTTAAG
>NW_019395800.1:0-875 GCF_000612105.2 Orussus abietinus
AATTTCTTAGATAAATTCCGAGTGTCGAAACGTTTCTTGGGACCTCCATTTTCACGTGGTAAGGTCTGAGATCGCCTTAAATAAAAGTAGGAGTTTTTAGTGCAGAGGGAACCTCGACCATCGTGCGAACCTCTAGGTCGCACCGAATTCATACATTCCCAGGTGGACGCGTTGCGTCGACGGAATCGAACTCCTCGGGGCGAGGAAAAGAAAAAGGAAAAGTTGGAAACCGTAAATCGTGATGTCGGCCGGTTCGATTCGTCGGTCTCTTAAAAATAATTCACCGTGCATAAATCGTTCTCAAGCTCGGTGGAACTCGGTGGCATAATTCACGTCGGTGGACGGGGTGTTGAAAACGGCGGAAAGATTCCGATCGTTAAGGCTTCTTCTTCCCGCAGAAGCTCCGAAGCTGGGAAAGCCTAAAAGCCACCCTTAATCGTAATAAATAATCGGAGGAAATTTATCAGAATTACCTTTTATCCTTACCGCGGACGTGTTAGTTAAGGCGACGCGAAAGTGGCTCATCTCAGAAGTCGATCGTTTATGCAACTTTTTTCTTAACCAGGTGTACGGAGTTCTTTGAAATTTCCTCACGTGGATATGCAGGCTAGATTGATTAAATTGCATATTTTTTTAATATTGAAATTCTATGGTAAAATTGGTAAAATTTCAAACCATGCAGTATCTCCAGTTCGTAAACGAGACCGTCGTCACTGTCACATCACCTTAAGAGCTTCGCCTCGTATAGCATGTCATTTTTCATTTTTACAATTTGATTAGCCGATTTTTATCGTCATGCTTTCTGTTGTACATATGCGAGACGCGTGTGAAGGTGTTAAGGTGAAGTGAAACATCCTTCAAATCAGTCGATTCGA
>NW_019395801.1:0-884 GCF_000612105.2 Orussus abietinus
GTTCAATGGCAGATAAAAAAAAATACGTGTCGCTTAATTTTTAATCTACTATAACATATTATAAAAGAAATCAAATCGGAGAGATCGATCTGGGATACCTTCCTTGTAAGAAGCGGCGGGAAATTTAAAACAGGCATTCGGATTGTCATAGGTAAAAAAGGTCCTTCCACAATAAATTATAACGAAATTATTTTCTTCCGTGTACTAGTCTATTAGCGATATTATCCCAAGTAGTATCTAATTACTCGTCAGATTTTCCCCCATTAATCTCATTGAAAACTTATCCGTTGTGGTATTTCTAAATAGCGGCAACTCGTCGAATTTTCTTGAATCGATCAAATCGTCGACCTTCCTCTTCGAACCCACGCTTCGCCGTTTCCTTCTCGACGTAGGTCTGACCTTTCGTTTATTACTTTCTATCCTTTCGATTTCGCAACGCCGTAATAAACCTCGACTCAAGGAGTACTCGAGGCTTCCCTTCTTCGATACGATAGGCGGCCGAGACGAATATTTATTGAAATTAAACATTACAGAAGACGTACCTCCGACGCGATAGTATTAGGTTGTCCCATAAGTTCCTTCCACATCGTGTATTCATGTCGTATGTAAAAAAGGGAAGAAACTTATGGGACGACCTAATACGTACCAATGACTCGCAAGGAAGGTATCCCAATCTCTCCGATTTCATTTCTTTTATAACATGTTATAGTAGACTAAAAACTAAGCGACACGTATTTTTTTTTTATCTGACATTAAACACTTTAAGGGGGTGAAACCACCATCCAAAGTAAGGCATGTCAAGAAGCGATTTGGCAGTTTCACCCACAAGAACATAATATTTTTTAACCAATCCACCTGGAAAAGCTTTCTCATAACGAGAAATG
>NW_019395802.1:0-10980 GCF_000612105.2 Orussus abietinus
GAAACTACCTCGAGAAAAATGATAAGGTCTCTTCAATTCGAAGGAAACCATTTTTTTTCGAAGATATTGGAATAGGAGATGGGACGGGAAATTCCGAAATTTCATTGCGAGGGGGAGTCGCGTTCCAATTCTTCCCTCAAACGTAATCGGCGGGCGAACTTGTGTGTTGACATCGGTTAAGGTGGCATTGCAGGTCCGAAACGGGATTGTTCCCGGCCGAGGTCAGCAATTTGAAATTCTACAGATTGCTCACCCTTGGAGAAACAAACCGGAGGCTTCTGCCCTGATTTCGAGGAGTTCGATAATCGATACCGAACGTGTCTCCTGGACTGGACACTGAATACATCGTCCGTCCTCGACGCGGAGTTCCTGGCCGGAATTCGAGAATAAAAATAAGGCATTGCGAACTGTTCTCGGATTTCGAATTCGGTCCCGGTGGTTGCAACGAACGTTATAAATTCTCCCTTCAAACTTTGAACAAACACAGAATTTACTGCCGGGGTCTCTTGACCAGACATTTGTTTTACAAGTAATCCGCATGAATTTTCCATTTTTCTTTTTTCAATTAAAAGTCACACCCAAGAGAAAATAATGGTTACCGATTTTTATGGCAGGACGAGGGAGTGTAAATATTTAACGAATAATCGTTAGGTTGTCGACATTACAATTTAATGCCATGTGCTTCTTCGAAGGTCGAATTTTTTGCGGATTTTTCCTTTTTTTTTTTTCATAAACATCCCCGAGCAGAAACCCCGAAAATATGTTACATAGAGAGAGAAAATACATAGATAGAAAATATGTTACATAGAGAGAGAAAATATGTTACATAGAGAGAGAAAGGGTTTTTGTCGGCGCATGAGAGCGCTGAGTGATGCGGGGCGAGCGTAAATTTCAGTGAATTATCATTAATCTGTTAGCATTCGAGTTTGCTGCACTCCTCCCATAAACAACATGAATCCGGACCGATGCATCCACCCCTGCATTATAAGGGTGAATAAAACATGTTCTGTAATCGGGATACGATTGCACGTACGAGGTGCATTGCCATTGCACCGCTCGAGCGTCATTTAACCTTTTCGCTATGACGGGTGATTAAAGATTCTCGCCGTAAGACGTCACCTACCTACGATGGATGACTATAGTCACTCGCCACAAGACGCCCGCTATACACGACGGGTGACTAAAGTCACCGGTCACTCGGGACCAAACAGGCAAAAACTAAAAAGGCTTGACCCCGAATGCTGAAGACTGCGAGCGCGCTGTTTACACTTTTGGCACGGTGATTCGTTCTACAGGAGGGATTCCGCGACGAGGCCTGCCGTAGCGAAAAGGTTAAGTGAACGGAACGAGCTTTATGTGGTATCCGAGTCGTGAGCCAATACGGGCATATTCCTTTTAAAAACTTGCCCCCCACCCTCTATGAAAATATTTGTACATATCAGCTCGAAATAATAGATGAAAAGATCCGACTATTTGTGAATAACTCGACGTATGCAAACTACTACTTAACTAACCGCTTGGAGTATTTAAATCCCCTTAGAAGATTTTTAAAAACTAATGTACGTATCGACCGTTTTAATAAAGCCATTGAAAGAGTGATCGAACGTGTTAAGTTGACGCTAAAACTGCCCATAAAATAAAGTCCGATTAAAATTTTGCGAGACATAAATTCCACCCACAAATATATAATCGCTCTCATTAACATTTTATTAATCCCAGGGCGATTTCACCGTCAAGTACATGGAAAATAATTCGCAAATTTCGAGAAAAAAAAGTGCCGAGCGTTATTTGCGTTCGCGAGATGCGGAATCACGACGCGCGGCTTTTACGCGCTGGAAATCCGTCAGCCGCGTTATACCGAGGGACAAATTGTGATTGACATCTCGAATATGAAGGGTGTACGTATATATGATGGAACTCCGGGAATGTACATGCGAGCACGAAATGTGCCGTCGAGGTCGACACGGGGCCATGGGGTTACACCATGGTGGGTAATGGGGTAAGGACGTGATCGCGTATTTGCGATTGACCGATTCACAGAAATTTATGCACCTTGTCGTTCCCACGGCTTGAAATGAATAGGTCAAGTTTTATCGGAACGTAACCGCTAATTGCGCGCTGGAGGTCCTCTCAAGGTGCATGAAAGTGCATGGAAAGTGCATCGAGCCTGGAAAAATTATCGGATATATATCGACGACTTGATTTAACCGACTAATTCATGTCGGGTCTTTCGGCTTCGAATTTTCCTGCAGCTCGGTCTTGATATCGAGGGACGGAAAATTTATGGGAGTTAACCGCGCGAAATATCATCAAGGGATCCCCTGAATACTATGCAATTACGGCCTCGCCTTTGCGTAGTTGCGATGCCATGGCTAATTACACCCACCAGTAAATTTCTCACCTGCTACTTGGGGGCCAGGAACGAAGTTAACCGCCCCCCGAGTCGATGGGGAAACATAAGAATTTTAAATGGCGCCGGCTGTCGCTGCCCCTCGTTGCAAATCGAGTTACGGGGAGAGCGAGAAGCCAGACTCAAATGTGGCAATTAATTCGCCCTGAATCCCGCTGACGAGGCCAAGATATCGGAAGCATGAATTCCAACTTTGCCGAGTCTTTGTCTGCACTCAATCGGAGATTCATCGGGTTCCAGAGGTCTTGGAAGAGGAAACCCCGGAGGAAAGCATGGCTTACTCGAGGGAGGGATAAATCAAACTTAACTGATTTCGGATGGAAGAAAAAATTATCTTTATTCGGACGTTTTTTTTTCTCGGTTCAATAAAACGACTAAATATTTTGTCATACCTTAGAAAATGTTTTATTCGGTAGGTTTGAAAGGTTGGCATTTTTGTAGCAAAGACCATGTTTCTTTTACTTTGTCCTATGGTTCCTTTAACATCGAGAAATAATTTCCTTGAGAGAAAAAAAAAATGTTTTTCGCGATGTAGGACGTGCTTTCTTCTACGAGACTATGAGAGAAACGATCTCCGCGATGGATCGTTTTATTTCATTGCGACAATGCTGGTTTTAACAATGAAACTTCATCCGAGTGAAGTTTAACGAGCCGCTTGAGGCACCCAGTTTCGTTCTCTTTGTCTGTCTGCACCTCGGAGGAGATTCGTTGAACTCGGGTGGCCATTGGGAGGCCATTCGAACGGATTTGTAGGGACTGGTAAACAAAATTTGTACGAACTCTTTATTAAAGGAAAATTAAAGCAGGAGATATAACGTAATTGGACAAAGTAATAGATTGTCCGAGGTTGTTGAGGTGTCTGATATGGGGTTTTACAATTTTATGGGGATTAATTGAGCCTTTTGTACTTCCGGTAACGAACGGACGGATATCAATACAATTTCACAAAAGTTTACCCAGCTTTTTAACAATGCACTCGCAAATTCGTTTCTCCGCGCGCGACGCATCTCTGCAGGAAACAATGCAATGGAATTCCTTTACTCGGCTAGTTTCCTTCAAGTTTAATGATTATATGTGTTGCGAGGGATTTTATGTGGAATAGTATTTATGGATGCGATGATATCAATAATTTTAATTCGTGCATTTAATGCAGTGAACATGAATTGTTGAAACTCATAGCTTGTTTCGTTCCCGCCTTGTAGATTTGAATCCAGGCACCCAGGTAGTTAACGCTGAATGCCAGAAACTAAAAAGAAAAAATTATTAAGATAATACGTCTGTAAAATTTAATTGTCCATTGACTTACCGACACGAAGAAAGCATTGTTCATTGTGAAATATTGGAACGGCTTGAACTTGAGTTCTTTATATCCAAGATATCCGACAAAGCTCGCTACCTCGACGCGAGTGTAAATCGCTGGTTTGTTTAACGTGGCTTTGTGTAAAACGAGGATCGTTTTATTCGCCTGAAAAAAAAGAAAATAAGGCGGCATAAATAATACGCAGGAAATTCACAGGTAAAAAGGAGATATTTTACTCCAACTTTTGGATGAAAAAGAAATTCTTTTCGAGAGTAAAATGATTTCAGGCGAATTTTAACGATGAAGGTTAACTGTCTTTTGACCAACCTCACGGGTAAATAGACTTGACATTAGACACGTTGGCAGCAAGTACATGAGGGGCCAAAATGCCTCCACCAACAATACCCAAAAACAGATGGAATAAATATTGTTGGACGATTCTAGGTATCCATATAATTTGTTAACCCCGTATGTGAGTTTCAGCATGTCTTGTAGCAATAATGGATAAATTTGCGGTCCGAACAATTCAATGAATTTTGTCCAGGTTTTATCGACCCTCCGATATTGATCGCTCATCACTTTGATCGAGCATATTTGTTGATTCACACTTTTTTTACTACTGTTTAAAATCTGATCGTTGAGAGTCCTCAACAACAATACATGTATGTAGGATATTTTTATTATACTGAGGTGAATGACAAATTGCGTGTGGGAGTATATATTGAGGATACCTGACATGACATGTACACTAGGCTTCATCAATCTAGATATAAAGTTAATGCTCAAATCAAGCAACAGTATCATGCAATCGATTGCAACGAACAGATAAAAACTTATTCGGTTCACCGACACTCCGAAATTCCTAAACTCTTCGTTGATTTTTTTTAAATCCTGATAAAGGCTCGTTATTTTTTTATGCCGAATTATTCCGCAGATATAGGGATTGGTTACGGCCACCGCGAGACTGAGGTAGTACAGGATCCAAGTGAATTTGGAAAAGAGCAAAATTGGACGTTTTAGGATGATATTTTGTAAAATTTGAAGCCCGTAATACAGCACTGTTACTTGAAATATTCGAATCAGTACTGTTAATTTTAATAAATATCTGCCGCGCTACGGCATTACTCCGAAATTGTAAATCGAAGTAACAATGGCGACGAAATACATGTAACGATCGAACTGGTCTACTTTCTTCGAGTCCTCTTTTAAATTGATTGGCTTAACTGTTAATATGTCGATTTTTACCATTTTTTATCGGGGATTGTTACGATTTATTTAGTACTTAGAGATTTAGCACGTTTACGTTGTCGCGAGTATTTTCAACTGCAGCACATGAAACAGTAAAATTTGTTTGAGCTCGACAGGGACTTCAAGAATATGTAGATCGCTATCTTGAGAAACTACCAACATCGGGACATGATTCCCGTAATCTTCATGTTCGATGTTTTTAGTGACAATGTAGAAAGAGGAGTCTGGGTAAATCGAGTTCACACCTGTGTTTGTCTTACAGAATTTGCACTACTAGTATAAAGTGAGTCAGAAACGCCGCCGATATCTGAAATTCAGAAAAATGAATCAATTACTATTTAGAAAAATTAAGAAAAATCGTAAATATTATTTATATCATTGCTAGCTCATCAGTTGAAAATTTCTACAAATTTATCTCGTCTACTCACACTCGTTAACAGTCGATTATTAATCTCGTAGTAGTCAAAAGGGCTAAATTTAATTTTCAGCGTGTTGGCATACATGACAAAATTGCAAGCCTCGCTTCTCCGGAACAGAGACGGACGTTTTATCAGCACCCCCCGTAAAACATCTCCTACCCGGTTCCCCTGAAAGCCCATAAAAAATCCAGTCATTAGAAATTAAAGGCACCTAAGTCTGGGGTTAAAAAAAAATCACCTCGTTCATTGCACAGTTGCACAAAGCGCATATTACAATAAGAATGGCTACATCAACAAAACTGTTCACCAAAAAAAGCTTCGAATTAAATGTACTGTTTAGACTGTCTCTTAGAAAAAGATAAGTTGCCATGACATTTTCTGATAGTGATAGAAATAGTCTGGACATGCCCAGGATCAAATGGATACTGTAGAATTCCATAATTCTGCTTCCCCAGTCGGAAATAATCTGATGTTGCAGTCTGAGCGTCTTGATGGTCTCGATTTGTCTCGAAATCAACTCCTCTTCCGCCAATCCGCTGCAGAGTTTGTTGAGGGTGTTGAACCTCCTATAAATCCCATAAACGGTGGCCGAAAAAAGGGTCGAGATGACGGTAAAGTGAATAAGAGAGATGCAAGTCGCCGCAGTGGACATGTTGCTGTGCGTGAAGAATTGGTTCTTGGTGAGGACTTGGAAACTTCCTGTAAATTGGGCGCAGAGGATCCAAAACCCTGTAAAGTGGATCCACTTTGTGGCGTAAGGTTTTTTTCGGGCCCCGAGTTTTTCGAAATTCTCGTCCACGTTTTTTAACCGTTCATCGAGAATGTCCATCGAGGAGTCGTCGATTTTCCCGGCGAGGAGGAAACAGAAAATGGCCACCACTTTTATTGTCAGCAGAATGTGCATCAAAAGTGCTGGGTAATGGATGAAATTGTGCTTGTTGTGCTCTCCGAAAAATAGGAGCAACACCATGGCGAGGTAGAGGATCGTCTGCAGCAACGTCAGCGGAATCGTTCCCAGAGAAATTCGTCCCTTTTTTCGGTAGACCGGACCCATTCCACAGACGGTGTAAATGAGCTCGCAGATCCGCAGGAAATAGTACGCCACGGGTTTTCTACCGGGGAGATTCATCCTGGAACACTCGGCGATACCTCTCGCTTCCCGAAGTAGACTGAAAAGAAGGTTGAACAAAATTATAGCAGCCATTTTTAACCTCGACGGACACAGGACGACTTCACGTCGCACATATGCGGGGATTATATTTCTGTGGGTAATCAATTTGAGTTGAAAGGAAAAATCGATATCCAGGTCTTGTAAAATCAACCCTATGATTCCATGGGTGAATTCCGATTTTTTTTTCGAGTTTCAGCACCGTAGGAAATTGGGGGCGCGAGCCCCCATTGGGTTTATCGAGCCCTCGGAAGATGTAGTCAGAGCTCTGATTAAGAAATGTGCATCATAGCCTGACAAGTTATGAAACACGATAGGAACGGTATGAGTTCTTGTAGTTCAAATTACATCCTTGATGTGCGGCACCGCGATACTTACCCGTAAAATGGCAATGATCCCAATGCTTCACATCCTGAGGCGTAAAGAGTCTTTCACAAATGACAGATCTTCGTCGAGTAATATTCATTTCTCTGTTCAAAATTTAACGGTACCATCGGTACGATGCAGTTCAGGTAAAATTCTACAAACTGAGCTAATTCTTTTAACTCGTTCATAAACCATTCCACGCAATCGTTGCCACGATGAACTTTAAATTAGGAGATAGTGTCGTCGAAATTACATTCCAAATAATACGCTATGCTGTGTGGAACATGTTTCTGGTAAACCGCTGTATTTGACGAATTAGACGTACCCGTAACTGGTTCCAACATGCAGTCGATGTCGGCGTATATAACAAACGGAATAGATACCTTGTGCTTGTAATATTTGAACTTGAAAATTGTATCGTTCTCATTCAGTAATTCCATTCTACATTTGCTAATATTCATGCAATCGAGTCTATGTTTTTCGAAAGTGCTTTCTAACCTAAAGTGACACAGACATCTATCGCACAATCTGGGGTAGTGACTACGTTTTGAAATTTTCGAACACAGTAACCGAGATAGATTTCGAATCCAAGCGAAATGATACACGTTACCATCAGCAGTTTGAAAAAATTGTCGTTTCTAACATGAGTAGATGAGTCGTCTCTTTATCCGAACGTTGCTGACTTACATAAATCGGTACAATCACGCTACTATTTTTTTCGCGTTCCATACCGTAAATGTTAATTTTTAAATCATTCATGTTTTCAAACTTTGGCACATCCTTCAAACCACGGAAGAGAAAGAGATACGAGGAAGAGAGAGCAAGTTCAACGGGACATGAGGGAGAGAGAGCAATTTCGACGAGATAGGTACTAAGAGTGGGTGCGGCGCTCGGATTTACCTGAAAGACGTATCATTTTCGACAACAACAATTCATACGCAACGGTGAATCAAAATCCACTGGTTCCTGTCAACGGTACGAGAGATTCTTCTAGCAATGCAATCTCGACTCAAGGTTCCTGTTCCGACACATCACCGACAGTCATGTATTTTAAATTCATCGCGGCTTTAGAAATGGCAGACAAATTTCCAGAAAGGGACTTATTGCCTGCTTGGGAAAATCGGGTCAGTTACCAATTTAGCAATTTCCTCACTTCGAAATCCGTTCGTAAATGTTAGTTTTTTACGATACGGTTATATTGCCCTATACGCCCCATTGCGGAGGTTTAGGGTTCTTTAGAATTTCCTCGGGTTGACCGTCAGTAGTAGGAAGTGGCCCGTTCTGGACAGATTAGTATGCGTGCACACGTACACGGACACACACACATGCGCAGCGCCGGCCTATGCGTGTGAGTCCCTCCCCCTCCCCCTTTCCCCTTGCCGACAAGCCCCTGGGCCCCTCGTGTGCGTGCACACGTACACGGGCACACACCCGCTGGCCTATGCGTATGAGTCCCTCGCCCTCCACCTTTCCCCTTGCCTACAAGCCCCTGGGCCCCTCGTGTGCGTGCACACGTACACGGGCACGCACCCATGCACACCGCTGGCCTATGCGTGTGAGTCCCTTTACCCCCAACCGCCTTGCCTACCCCGCCCGTCGGACCCCGCTCCACCCTCTGAAACGTTGACGCAACGTTTCCTCCCCCACCCCCCGCGGACGACACCATCGCGATCGGAATTTGCCGTCAGCTATTCGATTCCCCGAATTCTGCCATCCGCCACTCGATTCCAAGAATCGCGTCGGCACCTTTGGTCCCCGCAGCGGTGGAAGACTCGCGACGAAATTCTGAGAATTCCCGTCGATTTAGGAGGACAGCCGTTATCTCCCTCGATGGAGGAATCCGTCGGCCATTCGACACCGGAAGATCCGCGACGTAATTCCGCGAATTTGGCGGTTCTCGTCGGTCAAAAAAATTCGGTCGGTACGGATATCAGGCAGCAGTCGCAATTTTAAGAATTTTGTCTGTCGATTTTTGAGGACAGCCATAACGAGGGAGATAACCTCCCTCGACGTTGGAATCCATCGGCACTCTTCAACAACTCGACACTGGAAGATTCGCGACGTGATTCTGCGAATTCGCGGTACAGGTATCGAGTGGTAAGGAGATGAAATTTTCGTGACGCGGGAAGGTTCATGACTATCTAAAGAAAAGGTTGGGTGGAATAATTCTCTAACCAGAAATAAAATACAGAAACTTCGAATTTTATTCTTTAAACCAATATATACTGAAACGAATCGAATTTTTATCCGGCGCCTCTTCGGGAACCTTGATTCAAGGTTGCATTGCCAGAAGAGTCTCTGGAATCGTTGACAGGATCCGATGGATTTTGATTCAACGTTGCATGTGAATTATTGTTGTCAAAAATTATACGTCTTTCAGGAACATCCGAGCGCCGTATCCACTCTTGGTACCGATCTTGTCGAAATTGCTCTCTCTCCCTCATGTCCCGTTGAACTTACTCTCTCTTCCTCGTATCTCGTTCTCTTCCATGCGACTGTCCCACTTTTAGGTTTCCGAACGTCACCTCAACGTTTACCGTTCGCATACTAAATCTATGGTATCGTTGCACCGTCATTTATTGCTAATAGAATAGTCTGGGAACGCGCTAAGGGTGTCATCATCCAAGTGGTATGCTCTTATCGTTTAATACTTAGAAAACTTTGAAATCTTCTCATATATAAAGCCCTTGAGGATGCGCCACCGTCATTGTTTGTAAAACCTTCGCAGGCGATTAAAATGGATTCTGCAAAGTGTAAGAAATTGATTGGGATTATGGAGGAGGCATATAAACTTTTGAAGAAACGAAGTTCGTACGCGGAAATTGAAAAGTGGGTAAAATTTGGTGTTCGGAATATTAGACTCCTCTGTAAAATTTGGAAAAAGACACGTCACGCTAACGATCGGGGAGAAGACAAAGATCTTAACGACCATCTGCTATGCTTAAGTGTACCGGTGTGAAACTCGAGCTCTTGACTGACATGGAGATGTTGTTGTTTATAGAAAGAGGTATCCGGGGTGGCGTAGCTCAATGCTCCAATAGATACGCCAAGGCGAATAACAGGTACATGGGAGATGATTTCGATTCGAGTAAAGAGGAATCGTACCTTATTGAAGGAAATATTTCGAAGAGGCAAGCCAAATTATCGGAGGTCCATGGGCGGACCCATTCTCAGAATCATGGGCGAGGAAAGGCGAGAATGTTTATAAGATAGGAGCATGGCCTAAACGATTGATACGGCTAGACCAGGACGGTCCCAGCGAACGGTGGACGGGACGCCACTTGGTCACGGATCATAGGAGCGAACAGTTGGACCAATTTCTACACGGGGCTTACACATATTTTTTAACGATTAATAATCTGCAAATCTACGAAAATATAGACTTGTCAGTAGTAGATTTGCCTTCGTTAATTTCGCCTCCTACATTATGTACTATGACGTCAACAATTTGTATGGTGCAGCTATGAGTCAGGTTTTACCATTAGATTCCTTCGAGTGGGTGGAAAATTTCGAGCAATTGAATATTCATCAAATTCCCGATGACTCCATTATCGGTTACATATTCGAAGTCGACATGGAATATCCGGTCGAACTTCAAGAACTTCATAAAGATTTACCACTTTGTCCACACCGATACACTCCTCCAGGCTCCAACGTCTCTAAATTGATAACGTCACTTCTCCCGAAAGAAAGATATATAATTCACTACAAGAATTTGAAACAATGTTTAAAATTAGGTATGAAATTGATAAAGATACATCGTGTTCTAAAATTTAGACAGACTTCGTGGCTTAAAAAGTACATAGATCTAAATACCGAATTGAGAAAAAAGTCTGATAATGACTTTGAAAAAAACTTTTATAAACTGATGAATAATGCAGTATTCGGTAAAACGATGGAAAATGTTAGAAAACAAAAGGACGTTAGACTTGTCACGAAATGGGATGGAGCCTATGGAGCAAAGGCTCTAATTGCTAAACCAAATTTTCATAGCTGTACCATATTTGACGAAGATATGGCTATAATCGAATTGAATCGCACAAAAATTAAATTCAATAAACCGATATAC
>NW_019395802.1:11125-20996 GCF_000612105.2 Orussus abietinus
CTCCAGTCACGTCACCGCTCTTCAGCGGTGATCTACGGTGGCCCCAGCGGCCACCCACCTCCATCTTCGTTGTGACCTTCGGTTGCCTCCAGTCACGTCACCGCTCTTCAGCGGTGATCTACGGTGGCCCAGCGGTCACCCACCTCCATCTTCGTTGTGACCTTCAGTTGCCTCCAGTCACGGTGACCCAGCGGCCACCCACCTCCATCCTCGTTGTGACCTTCGGTTGCCTCCAGTCACGGTGACCCAGCGGCCACCCGCTCTACGGTGGCCCCAGCGGTCACCCACCTCCATCTTCGTTGTGACCTTCAGTTGCCTCCAGTCACGGTGACCCAGCGGCCACCCACCTCCATCCTCGTTGTGACCTTCGGTTGCCTCCAGTCACGGTGACCCAGCGGCCACCCGCCTCCATCTTCGTTGTGACCATCGGTTGCCTCCAGTCACGGTGACCCAGCGGCCACCCACCTCCATCCTCGTTGTGACCTTCGGTTGCCTCCAGTCACGTCGCCGCTCTTCAGCGGTGATCTACGGTGACCCAGCGGCCACCCACCTCCATCTTCGTTGTGACCTTCGGTCACCTCCAATCACGTCACCGCCCTTCGGACCCTTCGCCATCGTTCAAATTAATTTTTTTAAGCGAAAAAGTGTAAAAAATATACCACCACAAAATGTAAAAATATCTAACATTTATTTTTCCCACCTTTAACACATCCACTGAAACCCTCTTCGAATCAGTCGATTCGAATACAACACTTTGTTTTAAGGGTAATAGACCAAACAGCCCAAAATGTTGACACGTGACTCCTAATCATCTAAGAATTGTCCTGACACATTCAAAATTTCGATTTTTTAACTTTTTTAACTCCTAGACCAGAACCAAAATGGCGTCGAGCTCTCATATTTCGATTAATATACAATTATCGAAGGCTCCGATATGAGAAACGAAAGGGTCAGGACAGTTTTACAACAATTTAGAACACTCTGGTAATCGATAAACTCGTATTTGAACGGGATAAAGGCAAAAAGTGTTGTATGCGCTTTTATGCTAAAACGATGGGAATACGAGGTCTTGACATGAAAGTTTAATTGACCTGGAAATCACAGATGGCGTAGGGGGTCCCAGAAAGCATAAATTCGGAGGATTTCTGGAGTTTTATTTCGATTTCTTGATATTCATTGTACGAAAACGATAGGTGNTCTTTTCACATTTGTTTATAGGTACTTTAAAAATACTTTATAAAAAAATGAAATATCGGGAGTTTCAGGACCTACCTTAAGGTCTCCATATTCACATTTCAAAGTATGAAACTATTTAAGACACCCAATTCGTAGAAAAGTTTTATGAACCATTGAGCTTTCGGATGCCGCTTTTACATTCCCTTAAGAGGATGAAAAGGGGTAAAATGTGTTACAAATTTCTATTTGTACATATTGAAACCGAAGCCGCGACAGGGTATGCTAGTTAATTATAATAGTAATTAATCACTTACATTTTAATTGTATTTGTTCCTCATTTCAGATACTATTAAGGAGTTACCCAATGAGGTGGCTGAACCTCAGAAGCTCAGTAACGAAATATGTCCTTTTTCAGATTCCTTTATTAAACCCGAAAAACTTGTTTATTTCTTAATAAATGTAAATACATTTTTTATTACAGTATATTAACTATATTACGTTCTCTGAAAATTAATATCATTCTGGACATCTCGCTAGAGAGTGAAGATCATTTTGTACGATCGGCAAGAATTTCAAAATGCAAATAGATAAATTGTGCAGACATATTTTTACGGTGAAAAATAATTGACCTCATAATTTTGTTTAAAATGGATGTCCAGCGATAATTTTAAGATCATTCGATTTCTCGTGAAATTCTGATCACAGCTATCATTAAAAAACGATATGACTACTTGTCAAAGTATTTTTTTTTTCCAGAAAAAAAAAAAATGTTGAAGCCAATATGATAGATTAAAAATGTTATCAACGTTAGTTCAAAATTAAGAAAAGTTATTTGAGTTTGAAAGAAAGAACTTTACAGACACTTTACACATTTATACTTTCAGTTTGTGTCCCGCACGGCCTTTACATGTATTGGTGCATGATATGGAAGATTATATATTTAATATATTTTAATGTAAGGTTACGTTAATAGATGTACTTATTAAATAATAGGAGACTTCGGAAAATACTTACCCTTTAAGTTATTATCCTACATGATTAATCCAAGATCTGTCTCTTCAGATTTTCAAGTATAACTGATTACAATTATTTGTAGATTTCATTTGAATTATTTATTATATTACACTCATCGACATTACTTACTTACCTTGTGGTATAAGATGACTTAAGTAGAGCAATTGATGCTACCAGAATTTTTAGTTGAAAAAGAAAAACGCGACTCGTACATACAATTTATCCTTCATACTTCAAGCAAATTAATTTACATAAATCAACGTTACGAATTAAAAAAAAAAAAAACTTGCGCCAAGTACGTTGCCTCGGAATTACATTTTATAAAATCAGTCGGACAATATATTAATAATGAAGCGAACAGAAGTAATGAAATCAGTCATATTTGCCAAACATATACATTGTTACGGTCTATGTAAAATAAAATTTGATAAAAACACCCATAAGGTAATTGAGGCCACTGAAGTAATGAAATTAACTGAATACTTGTATTATGTATTACATTTAAAATAAAACGCATCTTAAGATGTAGTGAAACATCCTTCAAATCAGTCGATTCGAATACAACACTTTTTTTTAAGGGTATTAGGCCAAACTGTCCAAAACTTTGACACATCACTCCTGATCAGCTAATAATTGTCCTGATACATTAAAAATTTGGATTTTTCGAAACAATTTTTTAACTCAGTCCAGACCAGAACCAAAATGGCGTCGGGCTCATATTTCGATCAATATACAATTATCGAAGGCTCTGATATGAGAAACGAAAGGGTCAGGACAATTTTATGACAATTTAGGACACTCTGGTAATCGATAAACTCGCATTTGAACGGGATAAAGGCAAAAAAAGTGTTGCATGCGCTTCTTTGCTAAAACGATGGTAATACGAGGTCTCGGAGTGAAAATTTAATTGACCTGGAAATCACAGATGGCGCAGGGGGTCCCTCAGCAGTCAATTAGGGCCCCAGAAAGCATGAATCCAGAGGATTTCTGGAGTTTTACTTCGATTTCTTTATAATTATTGTACGAAAACAACAAATGGAGTATACCATTTCGTACAATACCCAATATAATTCGATATAGCTATCAATACAAAAACGAATGTCGGTAACGTAGGCATTTAGAAAAATCTTCTTTATCGATGTCGATCAAGTTCATCGACGTGTTTCACTTCACTTTAAGGTGAAGTGAAACCCCCTTCAAATCAGTCGATTCGGGAACACGACTTTTTTTTTTAAGGGTATTATACCAAACTGTCCGAAACTTTGACACATGACTCGTGATCATCTAAGAATTGTCCTGACACATTTAAAATGTGAATCTTTTGAAAAAATTTTGTAACTCAGCCTAGACCAGAACCAAAATGGCGTCGGGCTCATATTTCGATCAATATACAATTATCGAAGGCTCTGATATGAGAAACTAAAAGGTCAGGACAATTTTACGACAATTTAGAACACTCTGGTAATCAATAAACTCGCATTTGAACGGGATAAAGGCAAAAAAAGTGTTGTATGCGCTTCTGTGTCAAAACTATATGGTAATACGAGGTCTCGGAGTGAATATTTAATTGACCTGGAAATCACAGATGGCGCAGGGGGTCCCTCCGCAGTCAATTAGGGCCCCAGAAAGCATGAATCCAGAGGATTTCTGGAGTTTTACTTCGATTTTTTGATATTTATTGTACGAAAACGACAGGTAGAGTATGCCATTTGGTACAATACCCAATATAATTCGACCCAGCTGTCGATATAAAAACGAACGTCGGCAACGTAGGCATTTAGAAAAATCTTCTTTATCGACGTCGATCAAGTTCCTCGACGTGTTTCACTTCACTTTAAAACGCTGCGTTGTGTAACCAACGCATACAGTGACAACAGCTCCGGCTATAAATCCCAATTTCTCCATATCGCGACACATATGCTCAGATATATACATAAGCTGACTCTTTCATATCACCTAAGGTAATATAAAACGTGATACTCGTGCAATTTCATTTTTCAAAACAATTTTTTTTATTTAGTCCAGACCAGAACCAAGATCACATTTTTTGTCAAAAATGAAATTTTACGAGCATCGCGTACTTTCTTAAGGTGAAGTGAAACCCTCTTCAAATCAGTCGATTCGAATACAACACTTTTTTTTAAAGGGTATTAGACCAAACTGTCCGAAACTTTGACACACCACTCCTGATCATCTAAGAATTGTCCTGACACATTGAAAATTTGGATTTTTTAACAAAATTTTTTAACTCAGCTCAGACCAGAACCAAAATAGCGTCAAGCTCTCATATTTCGATCAATATACAATTATGGAAGGCTCTGATATGAGAAACGAAAGGGTCAGGACAATTTTACGACAATTTAGAACACTCTGGTAATCAATAAACTCGCATTTGAACGGGATAAAGGCAAAAAAAGTGATGTATGCGCTTCTTTGCTAAAACGATGGTAATACGAGATCTCGGAGTGAAAATTTAATTGACCTGGAAATCACAGATGGCGCAGGGGGTCCCTCCGCAGTCAATTAGGGCCCCAGAAAGCATGAATCCAGAGGATTTCCGGAGTTTTACTTCGATTTCTTGATATTTATTGTACGAAAACGACAGGTGGAGTATGCCATTTGCTACAATACCCAATATAATTCGACCCAGCTGTCGATATAAAGACGAACGTCGACAACGTAGGCATTTAGAAAAATCTTCTTTATCGACGTCGATCAAGTTCCTCGACGTGTTTCACTTCACCTTAAAGATAGCCTAAGAAAGATTTGCTATTTCTGGAAAATAAGATCGCCACCGGTTAATTGTTCAATTCTTTATTTGAGAGTAAATTTGCTCTCTTCCTCCTTCCCAGATAGAAATTTTCATAGGCCGCAACCTAACATCATTCCCCTTAAATCCACTTTTTGTGTTCGCTTTGGGCACGAATGCGCCCTAGGCTCAGGTCAATACTAGGTTTGCATTGACCAGGAAACCTGACCTGACCCAAGCTACGTTTCTAACAATACATATTATAAGGAACGTAGGGTCTTTTCAGGATCCCAGGCAAGGAATATCCGTAAGTTTCACCTGCTCTGCGAAGGTTACCTGAATGCTATTTAAGGGGGTGTGAAAGCGACGTCCGAAAGCTCGATCGTTCATGAAACTTTTCTACAAGCTGGGTGTACCGAATCGTTTCAAACTTTACAACGTGGATGTGGAGGCCCTAAGGTATGTCCTAAAACTCATGAATTTTCATGTTTCACAAAAGTTTTGAAAACATCTGCAAACAAATTTAAAAGAAATTGAAATTTTATGTTTATCAGGACCTTCTTTATGGCTTCCATATTCACATTGTCAAGTTTGAAACGACACGGTACACTGAGTTCGGAGATAAATTTCATAAACGAGACCAATTTCAAAGGAATCGTTTTGTTTTTTGAGATTCTCCCGAACAACCCAACGATCAATTCCGAAGTGTACTGTCCCCAGCTGGACAAATTGAATGATTCGCTTAAACGGAAGGGACCAGCATTGATCGATAGAAAAGGTGTAGCGTTTCCCCAAGATAATGCGAGACCTCGTACAAGTTTCTTAACTCGCCAAAAGCTTCTACAGCTTGGATGGGATATCCTGCCACCCCCACCATATTCTCCAGATCTGATGTATATAAAGCTGGAATTGCCACTTTAGCAGAATTCAATAAAATTTGTTGCAAAATTTATTTCCAATTCATTGCTATTTTATTGCACAAGAGTAAAATTTGTTGCTCTTATACTTTTCCGAAAAATGATAGCGATGTCAGCTTTATATAAAGCTAGCATTGCCACAATAAAAAACAATTATTAAGTAAATGTTCATCGATGAATTATATACCAGAATTTATTGCTAATTAATTGCTCGCGGCAAAACCAAATTTCTATTTTTTTGCTTACCCCTAAAGGGGTGAATCGCCACCCCTAGTGATGATCGCAGGACAGAAACATGAAAAACATGGAAGAATGGAACTATTTGTTTACGTGGGAATTAATCGCTAATTAAGGTAGGTTTGAAAATTGTATTTTTACAAAGATATTGGTTCTTCTCGGAGCAATTAATTTCCACGTGAAGAAATAGTTCGATTCTCCCATGTTTTTCATCTTTCTGTCCTGCGATCAGCACTAGGGTTGGCAATTCACCCCTTTAGGGGTGAGCAAAAAAATGGAAATTTGGTTTCTCTGCGAGCAATTAATTAGCAATAAATTCATGCATATAATTCGTCGATGAACATTTACTTCATAATTGTTTTTTATTGTGGCAGTGCTAGCTTTATATAAAGCTGACATCGCCACCATTTTTCGGAAAAGTATAGGAGCAACCAATTTTTTTCTTGTGCAATAAAATAGCAATGAATTAGCAATAAATTTTGCAACAAATTTTATTGAATTGTGCTAAAGTGGCAATTCCAGTTTTATATACACCCAGATCTGGCACCTTCCGTTTATTACTCGTTCCGGTCTCTACAAAATTTTTTAGACGGTAAAACCTTTACTTCAAACGAGGAGGTCAAAAATCACCTGGATCAGTTTTTTGACAGCAAAAACCAAACATTTCATGAGCGTGGAATCATGCTCCTGCCAGAAAGATGGCAAAAGGTATTGGACCGGAATGGACGATATATAATTCAATAAAATATTTATTCGCTATAAACAAATCGTCTTTCATTTTCATAAAAAAAAAAACGAAATTACTTTCCGAACATCCCAATAGATACATCAATACTTATAATGCTCCACATGTTACAAAACTGTAATCAATGATTGTTTTCTGCATTACGAGGGTCACAGTTCCGGCGACGTTTAATTACAACCGCAGTTTTCTATGCGCACGTATTTTTTAAAATATATGCACAGAGAGAAGCTGATCTTATATTCTTTTATATATACATATATAGGCCAAATACTACTCACTCGTCATCGGTCAGCCCAAACCGCTGGGCATAGATACGTGAAATTTGGGAGGTATTGTTCCTTTTGTAACATAGGTGCTCACTAAGAGGGGATTATTCGAAATTCAACTCCTTAAGGTGATGTGAAAGTGGCATCGAAGAGGTTTTGATTATAAAACTTTTCTTCTGACTCGGTTTACTGAATAGTTTGAAACTTTACAACGTGAATAGGGGGACTATAAGGAAGGTCCTGAAACTCATGAAATTTTAATTCATATCAAATTTGTTTATAAGTATTTTAAAAATAGTTTATAAAAAAATGAAATTTCGGGAGTTTCAGGACCTACCTTAAGGTCTCCATATTCACGTTTTAAAGTATGAAACTATTTGAGACCCAGTTCGTAGAAATGTTTTATGAACGATTGAGCCTTTCGGATGCTACTTTTCCATCCCCTTAAGGTGATGTGAAAGTGGCATCGAAAAGGCTTTGTTTATCAAACTTTTCTCGCAATTTGATTTACTGAATAGGTTGAAACTTTACAACGTGAATAGGGGGACTATAAGGAAGGTCCTGAAACTCATGAAATTTTAATTCATATCAAATTTGTTTATAGGTATTTTCAAAATAGTTTATAAAAAAAATGAAATTTCGGGAGTTTCAGGACCTACCTTAAGGTCTCCATATTCACGTTTAAAAATATGAAACGATTTAAGACACCCAGTTCGTAGAAATGTTTTATGAACGACTGAGCTTTCGGATGCCGCTTCCACATCCCCTTAAGGTGATGTGAAAGTGGCATCGAAAAGGCTTTGTTTATAAAACTTTTCTCCCAATTCGATTTACGGAATAGTTTTAAACTTTACAACGTGAATAGGGAGACTATAAGGAAGGTCCTGAAACTCATGAAATTTCAATTCTTTTCACATTTGTTTATAGGTACTTTAAAAATACTTTATAAAAAAATGAAATATCGGGAGTTTCAGGACCTACCTTAAGGTCTCCATATTCACGNCATGAATACAGAGGATTTCTGGAGTTTTACTTCGATTTCTTTATAATTATTGTACGAAAACGACAGGTGGAGTATGCCATTTGGTACAATACCCAATATAATTCGACCCAGCTGTCGATATAAAAACGAACGTCGGCAACGTAGGCATTTAGAAAAATATTCTTTACCGACGTCGATCAAGTTCCTCGACGTGTTTCACTTCACCTTAACACTAGGTTTACGGGCGTTTTTTATATACCTGTTTCTACGAGCACCCGTCAAATTGACGGGTAAACGAAAACACGCATTTTCTTTAAAAAATCGATTTATTCAAATTAAGTCTGTATTAAACAACACTAAGCTTTACGTTTAAATAAATGATTAATAAGTAAAAAGTCCTTTTTTAAAAATTATCACGGAAATGATTGGAATGCTCGTCCTCTCATCCTCGGAGTCGGAACTAGAAAAAATGCGCATCCTATTCTTGCTACGACACCCTTTCAAGAAGTTTTCCTCTTCGCTATCCGAAGATCCTTCTATTTCTCCACTTTCGATGCAAACTTTCACTCTCATCTTCGCCTTACCCTTCCTGCAACGAAGCAAATATATATGGATTGTTTATGAAATTAGCTAGTCCGTCAATTAGACGGGTTTCGTAGAGATAGGTATACTACGTACAGATTTTAATAATTAGAAGGCTTAGGAAAAAATAATTGCGTGTACAAATTCTTCGGATGAAATGATTAACTTACGATACAAAAATGGTTAAAATTAATGCTATGGTTTTTTCGGTATTTCTTTTTGAAGTTTGAATTCCGTCAAATTTACGGGTCCCGTAAACCTAGTGTTAAGGTGAAGTGAAACACGTCGAGGAACTTGATCGACGTCGGTGAAGATTTTTCTAAATACCATCATTGCCGACGTTCGTTTTTATATTGGAAGTTGGGTCGAATTATATTGGGTATTGTACTTAATGGCATCCTCCACCTGTCCTTTCCATACAATAATTATAAAGAAAACGAAGTAAAACTCCAGAAATCCTCTGGATTCATTCTTTCCGAGGCCCTAATTCATTGCAGAGGGACCCCCTGCGCCATCTGTGATTTCCACGTCAATTAAATTTTCACTCCGAGACCTCGTATTCCCATCGCTTTGGCATAGAAGCGCATGCAACACTTTTTTTGCATTTATTCCGTTCAAATACGAGTTTATCGATTACCATACTGTCTTCAATTGTCGTAAAATTGTCCTGACCCCTTCCTTTCTCATATCAGAACCTTCGATAATTGTATATTGATCGAAATATGAGAGCTCGACGCCATTTTAGTTCTGGTCTGGGCTAAGTTAAACTTTTTTTTCCAAAAATCCAAATTTTGAATGTATCTGGACAATTCTTAGATGATCAAGATGTGTCAAAGTTTCGGACAGTTTGGTCTAATACCCTTAAAAAAAGTGTTGTATTCGAATCTACTCATTTGACTCAATTCCACGTCGAGGAACATGATCGACGTCGGTGAAGATTTTTCTAAATACCATCATTGCCGATGTTCGTTTTTACATTGACAGCTGTGTCGGATTATATTGGGTATTGTACCAAATGGTATACTCCACCTGTCGTTTTCGTACAATAAATATCAAGAAATCGAAGTAAAACTCCAGAAATCCTCTGGATTCGTGCTTTCTGGGGCCCTAATTGACTGCAGGGGGACCCCCTGCGCCATCTGTGATTTCCAGGTCAATTAAATTCTCACTCCGAGACCTCGTATTACCATCGCTTTGGCATAG
>NW_019395803.1:0-852 GCF_000612105.2 Orussus abietinus
AATCTGTGTAAAATGAGTGGGCAACAAAATACAAAAGGATCCCTAGTAGCACAAAATATTTGTTCTATATTTTCTATATATTTAACGAATATCGTACATTTTGTAAACATTTACCAGACATTTGAAATATTTGCAAAACGTTCACTTACAAATTTCTTCCCAGTGAAAAGGCCTAATTCAACGTTACCTCAAAGTACACAGTGAATTCCCGCAATGAGACTTGTTACAGTCAATGAGAATACGTATGTTAAGCCGATACAATTGCTTTAGCACAACAAACAAAATACACGGGAAAATTTAGAGCCCTTTTCTTGCTAATTTCTTCCTCAATTACAAAATTGCTTCCTCGAGACATTACAAAAATAAAATAAATGGGAAATTTTTTCTTCCCCAATTAAGAAATTGTTTCCTCGAGACATTACGAAGATAACCTGGGTGCCAGCTTATTATCAAACTGGGGTGTTTAATTTCATAAAAATGATGTAAATCCATATTTTATTCACGTGGTTGCGAGATCTTGTGACATTTTGCTCATGTTTCTGGCTGAATTCAAGCAGGAAACGGTTCTTATCACTTATCTCTCCTATACGCCTCACTACGTTCCCCATGAACTTCACCAACTTCACCCTGCTTACCCCCTTGCTTCTCCCCTTCTGTTCCCCTAAGAGGGTAAGATACTAGATTACATATTGCGCAAGTCAGATAAAGTCTACGTAAAGTTCAGTACACAACACTTCGTCGTTTCTCTCCGCCATTACTTAAATTACTATTCATAAAAAATGGAAAACCGAATATAACCCTAGTAGCATAATGTTTCTATGATATTTTCAATATATTTAACGAATATCGTAC
>NW_019395804.1:0-916 GCF_000612105.2 Orussus abietinus
AGGGTCAGGACAATTTCACGTCAATTTAGAACACTTAGAAAAATTTCTAAAGGATGTATATGAATATCTATGATATAACATATTGCTAATATGGACCCAGGCAACCCATGAAGTGGAATGTACGTAGATTAAACGTCTGAATTAGGTCTATAGGTATAGCAAATAAGATTATAAAGAAATATTCAGAAATTATTCTATGCTACTAGGGTAGAAGTCAAAAAAGGCGTCCAAAATTCCCGACGTAGAGAATAAACGCGAAAAGAAAGATGGCCGCCGTCGAGGTCTACCTTATCGCCCTGGCGGCCAATTTGGGGGGAGAATTTATTTGTCGCACGCGAGAGAAAATAAATACCAAATGAAGCATCAGATAATAGTCGCGAAGTAAAAGAAATGTACTTTTATTAAATGATTATAAAAAATTGAAATTTCATGAGTTTCAGGACCTCGGAGTGGTGAATCGTTTCAGATTTTCCAACGTGAATTTGGAGGCTATATATAATATAACTAAGGTCCTACTACACATGAAATTTCATTTTTTATAACAGATAATATCTATGAACACATTCTTAACAAATTGAAATTTCATGAGTTTCAGGACCTCGGAGTGCAGGATCGTTTTAAATTTTCCAATGTGAATGTGGAGGCTACAAGTAAGGTCCTACTACACATGAAATATCATATTTTATAACAGATAATATCTATGAACACATTTTTAACAAATTGAAATTTCATGAGTTTCAGGACCTCGGAGTGGTGAATCGTTTCAGATTTTCCAACGTGAATTTCACTTCACCTTAAGGTTGATGAATGACATTAAGCTTTCATATTTCGATCGATATACAATTATCGAAGGCTCTGATATGATAATCGAAAGGGTCAGGACAATTTTACGACAATTTAGAACACTCTGGTAATC
>NW_019395805.1:0-843 GCF_000612105.2 Orussus abietinus
ATTCGAATTCCGCGCTGCTCCCGCCGCTAGTACTCTGCGCGGCCGGAGAGGGCAGTGCGAACCAGGTGCAAGCCATCGATGGAGTCCAGTGTACAAACACATTTTAGCACAAAGGTAAACACGGAAATATTTTAACGAAGAATGAATTAATTTGGCACTTATATTTGAAATTGTCTAGAATTTTATGTTTTCAGTATGGCGGATCCGCAGATGCACGATATGTGTATTCGCGGGGTTGACGTCTTTTAGCGCATGTATAAACACGCAAAAATGTTTAACATATAATTAATTTGGCATTTGTGTTCAAATTCTTCCTACTTAACCCTATTTAATATCAAATTTCTAAGTGGGTATGTTATTTTCTATTTAAAAAGAGAAAGGCGTAATGTACTTTGCACGCGCGTAGAATACTAGGGACGTATTTTATGTTGTAATGTTCATGTAGAAAACCACGTATATTACATGACGTATTATACTTACCCAACCCTGGGTAAAGGTACCTAGTGCCAACCAAACCACCAAGAGTAACCAGAAATAAACTGAACAGGGCCTATAGCCCCGTGAGGAAATAAGTTGGCACAGAGAGAAGATGAGAGTACTCAGGTCCAAGGGGACACAGTTATTAAATTTCTGCGACACGAGCGCCGTTATTCCTGCGGATGCCACTGGTACCCGAGGCACCGTTTCAAGAAATAAGACGAAGGATAAAACGCCATCTCTAATTCAAACCGGTTACTTGAGGCATCGAATGCTTCAAGTGATACGTCGCCATCTGTCAGTTGTACTAAGTACACTGGACTCCATCGATGGCTTGCACCTGGTCCGCACTGCCCTCTCCGGCCG
>NW_019395806.1:0-820 GCF_000612105.2 Orussus abietinus
TCCCTCAATGAGTAATTATCTCACTGGAATAAATTGCACTTCCATTCCACATCCCTGTGGTAACACACACTCCACATCCAGTGTTCCACTTCACCACCTCATTGCGGATTTATCAGCGCGAGTTAAGACGTTACCATTAAGCATCATTGACAAGATAAAGTAAATGAATTTAATTATTAAATAAAAAAAAAAGCTAGAAATAATCACCAGGGGAAATTCGCAGAATCGTCCCGCTAACGATAAAGGTTTGCAATTTACATAACAATTATGTCGGGGAGCGATCGAAAGCGATACTGATTGCACAACCGTTTTGCATCCATGGTACATTTTCCCCGGTGACTAAATAGTTCATCGGATAGGGACGAGAGAGGTTAGCCATAACCAAATTCCCAGGCCGAGATAAGGAATCAGGTTCTGAAAAGTCTTTCGAGATTCCTTAAGAGCAGGTTTCCGAACCAGTCCCCGTCAAACCAGGACGAGTGTTTACCTTGCTTTCAGCCTGTAAGCAAGGCTTGCTTTTCTTTTTAACGACGAATGCTCCATTGGCATTTCTCCCCTTCGTCTGGTCGAGCTCAAAGAGCAAAATACGCCGTGGGAATTTTTCAAAAATGCACGATGCGTGTACACTTAAAAGAAAAAAAGAAAAAAACGTGTCATAAAACTCATACACTTGTTGCAAGCCTCTAAATAAATATACAATTTTATAACCGTTACATTGCGAAATTCTCTGGGGAAAATGATAAATTTTATATTCGGAAGTTAGTAGACATTATCTGTCGTCTTCTGAGATGAGCTTTTAATTTTCCGCATACTATTTTAT
>NW_019395807.1:0-899 GCF_000612105.2 Orussus abietinus
CTTGGACGAGATATCTCGCGTCCCAATACTGGCCGATTATCGCTTTTGACGAGATATCTCGCGACCCGATACTGGCCGATCAACGCTTTTGACGAGATATCTCGCGACCCGATACTGGCCGATCAACGCTATTGACGATAGTCTATCGGATCTATCTATCGGATCGCGAGATATCTCGTCAAAAGCGTTGATCGGCTACTATCGGGTCACGAGATATCTCGTCAAAAGCGTTAATCGGTCAGTATTGGGTCACGAGATATCTCGTCCAAGGTAACGAAAGGGTTAAAGTTCGCGTACTCTCCTTTCCTAATTTTGTATGCCGCTTGTTTCTCTCTGAGAATTGTCTCTATCGGTCTGTCTCTCGAAACGACGCATAGGGCCTCTCTCGAGGCCGTTCGATATGCCGAGCACGACCTTATGAGTCAGTTTCTTTGCGTCGTCTTAAGTATTTGCAGATCTTTTTCGGTGTATAGGTCGGCCTGTGCTCCCGCTCCATACGTTATCTTTGGTATAACTGCCCCCTTGTAAACCGTGTTCATGGTGCCCCAGTTCAGTCCCCAATTTATTTTGGCTATTTTCCCTAGTTTCTCGAACAGTTGCCCCCCTTTTTCTGTTAGTTTCTCGCAGTGTGGCTTTGTCTTGAAGCCTTGGTCTATGTCTAATCCTAAGTATGTAACTGTCTGTCTCAGTGGTACGTTCTTATTTCAGCCGTCCAGATGTCCCCATCGTACTGGCTGCGTTTCTCGGTTCTGGAGTAGTTTCAATTACATAATTATAAGTCTATTCTCTATCCGCTTTGCTGTTCATTTTAAATCTAACCAGGTATTTGAAAAGGAATTCTTCTTTGCTGTAAGCTGTTTTTTGCAGTGATTCGTTTTGTTCATATACGGTATTGATTA
>NW_019395808.1:0-819 GCF_000612105.2 Orussus abietinus
AACTGTATTTTCGACCGACTGGATTGATAGATTGGATGTTATAAATGTCCGTGAAGTTGGCCCCTACTTTTTGATGTTCTTGGAAATTCGGAATCTCCTTCCTTCGGTCAATGGGTCATCCCATTGAACCCTGTTAAGGCAGATTCGACTGAACCACCGCACGACCATCATCGTCCCGGTATTACCGTGTCTTTCGATCTCCCGTGCGACCTTACACGTCCGCGGTATCCGCGGGATTCTTATATCTCTAGCGAGACTCAACGTCTCCACCGCTCTCATAGCTCTTCGCTGAGCTTACAGCTTTAAGTCTCCTCACTTGAGACATTCGCCCCGTTCGCGCATGCCCATGTGGAAATTTCAATCTTTCGCTTATGCTGACCATCGTTTCAACATTGGGACAATATTGGTAGTCGAGTCTCGCTCACTTATCTTGGCCCAATGTTGAAAATACCATCGGTATTTGTTAGGTCCAATGTTGGTTTACATCTTTATCCTAAGGACTGCCGATGTTTGGCAAACGTTTGGCCCAATATAGGACCGACTGTCGGGCCAACATCGACAAATCCATCAGTTTTATAGAAAGCCAACCCTTGGCAAACGATTGGCCCATTCGAGAATCACACATGAAGGAATATAGCTTATTAGTTAGCTTATTAACCGCTTTAAAAGGGAGACTACAATATACAGAAAAGTTAAACAACGTCTTAATAACATACATTTTTCTTGTTTTTTATTTCTTTTGTTATATTTTATACAATATCGATATGCCTAGGTACTAATTTAAACATTTTGTTCACAAATTTTGCATGCGAACTTTCT
>NW_019395809.1:0-814 GCF_000612105.2 Orussus abietinus
ATTTTCCGATTTCACCCAACCGTATTGGACAGCTACCGACCAATCACGAGGCTGACTATTCGATTTAACCGCCTTTCTTAAAATCAGGCAGCCAATCGCTATGCAAGAAATATGATACCACCTCCTCAAAAAATGTAATGCGACCGGAGGAGGAATCCTGTATTTTTTCTGTAAGTCGGTTAGTCGCCGTCCAGGGGGGTGACACTCCTTATGGGAAGAGTGTAACGCGGAAGTTAGTTCACTTACTCCAAGTAAAGACTGCGCTAGTGTTGTGACTTCTCACTCTAATAGAAAGAGAACAACAGAGAAAAAAATATTCTAACCAATAGCAAGAGACTCCAGGAGGCGCAGCGTAGATGCGCATAAAAATAGTCGGGACAAGTGAATCAAAGTGAACCTAACCTCGATTAGTGGCAATATTTCCACAAGTTTCGATTACCTCGGGTATTAAATCGAGAACGTGAGTTTGTGAGTAAAAGTGTAAATCAAGAACAGTTTGCAGTTTTTTACTATAATATTTGTAATAATTAAATGGATTAAATGCGATCTATAGATCGCATTTTGAATCGATGAAACTAATTATAACAAAAATTAAATTTGTATAGAATTTGTATAACGAAAAATATTTATACATTCAAAATAATTAATATTTTTATCTTAATAAATATTTTACTTTTTAACTAATGTTTAATGTAATTATTTCAGTTCTTTCAGTGATTTAAAACAGGCGTTTCGCCACTGACACTTTTGTTACTTCTTTTATGTTAAATATACTGTTTTCTTACATTTGCGTGTCAGTTTAAGCAACGTCTGT
>NW_019395810.1:0-805 GCF_000612105.2 Orussus abietinus
TGCGACGTTGGTTCTAGTCCATGATAAGTTAATAAATTTTTTTAGGAAAAATGAAATTTCGCGAGTTTCAGGACCATCATTAGGGTCTCCGTATTAATGTACTAAAATTTGAAACGATTCGGTTCACCCAGTTCGGAGAAAACTTTTATAAACCATTTGACCCCTCAGAGACGCCTTTCACATCCCCTTAACCTTCAGGGAAAATTCAGCGATCCTCATCTTCATGCACGTGGGGTCGCCCTTGTCAATGGCTTTCCCCACGAGCACTCCAACGCCCTCCTTGAGGTTGGCCACATTCGTCTTAACGGTACCGCTCAGGGTCCCGTGCAGCTTTTCGCTTTTCAGCCGGACCTGCTCGATTTCCTCCAGCCAGTCACGGAGGGTTTCGCCCACGACGGTCGCCTCCATGCAGCGAAGGGTTTCCGTTTCGACAGTCTTGGGCTTCAGCTTTTGGGAAACGCCCGCCAGCCGATCCGGGCTGGCCCGGTCAGGTCGGGGGGAAGCAGGGGGTGCGCTACAGCGCTCCGTGTACCCGCTTCCCGGCGCCCCTCTCGCTGTCGCTCGTGTCCTCGGAGGATGGCTCCGGCATCCGCAGCCTCCTCTTGCGGGCTCGGGTCTTGCCTGGCTCCGTCGTTTCCATGTCCTCGTCGTCGGTGATATCAGCGGCTCGGCCGGCCGACGGGCCAGAGCACCGGATCGCGTCTCCATCCGGGAAGCTCCACCTCGGTCACACTCCAAGAGCGCACCCAGATCGGACTCCACCACCATGGCGACGGTGTCCCCTTCTGTCGTTGTTGCTACCGTC
>NW_019395811.1:0-854 GCF_000612105.2 Orussus abietinus
AAAAATGGTGAAAGCTAACGTACGAAATCAGAGGGCAGCACACGGTGCGATCGCGCGACCCTGCCCGTGAGCAATCTCCCAACTCATCTCTGATACCTGTTTAAAATTCGCACCGTGCTTTACTTGCTGCTCCTAAAATGACAACGTACTCTCAGCCAATCAAAATTTTGTCTGACCAATATGACTACCTTCCTATTATTCCTACGGGTTTCCCTCTTACTTACTGGAGCACTCCCCCTCTGGTTTAGGCTCCGACTATCACAGATCTCTATACATAAACCTAGATCGCTAACAGTTGCTGTATGGACTGGAGAAAAATGTGCCAGGGCTTCCTTCCGATTTACCTCATTTAGGATTCCATCAGCTGCCGCTTGGCGGCGCTGACGCTTCATTGTATAGGGATATTCTAGTTGAGTCGCGCTTCTAGTCCCTCGACGGTTTGGTGGGAAGAGACACAGACAGGTCGAAGTAGTTTGAGCGCGCTCAACTGCAGGGGGTCGACACTCCTTATGGGAGAGGTGTAACGCTGAAGTTAGTTCACCTACTCTCAGCAAAGACGTCGGACGGTGTCGTGACTTCTCAGTCTGGTAGAAAGAGAGGAACAGAGATAAAATATTCTAACCAATAGCAAGACTCCAGGAGGCGCAGCGTAGATGCGCATAAAAATAGTTGGGACAAGTGAACCAAAGTGAACCTAACCTCGATTAGTGGCAATATTTTTACAAGTTTCGATTACCTCAGGTATGAAATCGCGAACGTCAGTTTGTGAGTAAAGGTGTAAATCAAGAACAGTTAGTAGTTTCTTCCTATAATAATTGTAATAATTACATGGATTAAATGCGATCTATAGATCA
>NW_019395812.1:0-794 GCF_000612105.2 Orussus abietinus
CTTTCAATCGGTCGACTTGGTTCCCACATTTTAACCTGTCGACTTGATTCATTAACTTCAACCAGTCAATTTTCAACACGAGAAGTCAAGCATACGGATTTCAACAGAAATCACCCGACCATAAGAGCAGCTTAGTTCAGGTCCATGTTCATTTTAAAACCAGCAGTACAATATTAAGTTGGCGTACGGTCGTCGCGTTATCTTCGTATTCGCGAGTTTAATTGCAAATCGCGAGGTCCCGGATTTACGCCCCGAGGACAGCAAGAAACGCTCACGTGGACGACGCGACGGTAGAGAATTGTTTCAAATTTTGCAATATGAACCTGGAGGTTATTAAGAAGGTTTTGACACCCGTGAAATTTCAATTCTAAAAAAATGTATTTAAAGATATTCTTCAAATTTTTGATAAAAAACGAAATTTCGCGAGTTACCGGACCTACCTTAGAGCCTCCTTATTTGTGTGATAATATTTTAAACGATTCTAGACAACCAGTTTGGAGAAAAGTTTCAAGAATGATTGGTATCTCAGATGCCATTTTCATATCGCCATAACTTGAAGAGACTATTTGTGCATTTTTAAGATCATATGAAAGTGACGTCGCAGAGGTGTCTCGTTAGAGAAACTTTTCTGCTACTTACATCCAGTACCGAATTGTTTCAAATTTTGCAATATGAACCCGGAGACTATTAAGAAGGTTCTGACACCCGTGAAATTTCAATTCTAAAAAAATGTATTTAAAGATATTCTTCAAATTTTTGATAAAAAACGAAATTTCGCGAGTTACCGGACCTAC
>NW_019395813.1:0-781 GCF_000612105.2 Orussus abietinus
GAGGTCAAAGGGGGCTATTTTCCATTTTCTTCAAAAAAAAAATAAAAAATAAAAAGTAACTAAGGGGGAAAAATGCGAAAGGGAAAGAGAGAGGAGGAAACGGCTGGAAATCGAAAATCGCGAATCGATTAGAAGGAGGGGGGGGGGTGGAGCAGGAGAAGGTGTCGGGGGCAAGATGGCGGGCGCACCGCGTGGGTGACTACAAAGAAGCTGGGAATCGAATTTGCAATTTAAATAGGGATACGTATATCGCGTGTGTAGGTGCCCGCGGGTCATCCTCGGGTATACCGAAGGGTGGCAGGGGCGGGTCGGGGGGTGGGAGGAGGAGGAGGACGATTCCACCGAACCTGGCGGTTCGATAAACCGGCAGTCGATCGCCGATGAGATCACGATCGAGATCGAGAGTCGCCCGACCGCATTTCAGGCCCCGATACTGATTTCCTTTTTTTTTTCCCCCCGTCACCCCTCCTCCCCCTAGGCGGAAGCTTCCCCATCCCCCGCGCGACGCGGAACCACTTCCGGAGCTGAGATTTCAAGGTCACGGTCGCTCATCCCGAGGTTTCCCGACTTCGGCGAGTCCCCTGACAAGGGGGGTCCCTGCCAACTCTCGGGGGCAATGCCCCCCTCCCCCCGCATCGATAGAGATCCTCGATCGTCGACGAGACGGGGGAGAGTTTCGTGATTTGTTTAAAGGGGGACATTCCTTACGGGGGGAGGATGCGAGGCGAGGCGAGGAATGGGTTTTAGTTTCGAGCTAGCGTCCGTTTGAGCCCGGGGGGGG
>NW_019395814.1:0-803 GCF_000612105.2 Orussus abietinus
TAGATTTGTAGAAACTCGGCAGAGCTTCTCGCCAAGTATGTATATAAGCGAAACGCTCGCATTTAACCAACATTTTCTGAAACTATATTAAAATATATTGAAAGAATAATAAAGAAATTAATGCGGGGATTTAGTAATTAGAGTTGTAGAAACTCGGCAGAGCTTCGCGCCAAGTATGTATATAAGCGAAACGCTCGCATTTACCTCTGACCGTGCAGGCAATATTGGACCAAACGTCGGGCGCCTTTAGGCAATCTTAGTAGCCAAAGAATAAAAAAAGTGTCTTATTCGGATCGACTGATTTGAGGGGGGTTTCACTTCACTTTAAGTTTCAAATTATTCAGTGGAACCATTTTGGAGAAGTGTTTTAGCAATATTTTGACTTTATGATATATGTGTCTGATCCTTTTATATCACCTTAACAATGTATGCAATTTTTAACAGCGGTGGTGTACGCAAGGCATAGGAATCTTTCAGTGCAGTTTGTATTGGGAAATATCATGATTTTTAATTTTTAATAATTTTCTTGCAGGGAGGACATTGTATATAAGTGCCGCGGTCGTCGTCGGAGTATTAATATTAATAATCAGCTTGGCGGTCGGACTTTCAAGTGGAACTTTCTCGGGAAGAGACGCCTTGGATTCTGCACCTCTCATTGATGGGTAATTAAACATTCTTCATTGATAAATTCCCTTAATTACATTCTCTATTGATAAATTCCCACAATTACATTCTCCATTGATAAATTCCCTTAATTACATTCTCCATTGATAAATTCCCACAATTACATTCTCCATTGATAA
>NW_019395815.1:0-1046 GCF_000612105.2 Orussus abietinus
ATTGTCGGGTATTTATAAGTGTATAATTTCTTATTGTTAACACCGAAAGCAATATATTTAAACATGCAACTTATTATTTTCAATTGCGTGCAAATTTCGTGCGGATATATGTGCCCATAATTATGAAAGTGGTCTAAGTCAAAATTAAAAAAAGAATGAGTTTATCAGTTATTTCACGGCACATTACTTCAAACGAAATTAATTCAATGTAATTTCGAAACAAAAAATATATGACTTAGACCACTTTCATAATTATGGGCACATATATGTCGTGTCAATTTACCCCGATAGGTCATATTTGCCCATAATTATGAAAGTGGTCTAAGTCAAAATTAAAAAAAAAATGAGTTTATCAGTTATTTCACGCCATATTATTTCAAACGAAATTAATTCAATGTAATTTCGAAAGAATAAATATATGACAGACCACTTTCATAATTATGGGCACATATTAGAGTGAAGTGAAACATGTCAAGCTACTTGGAACAAGGAACAATTTCACTTTTTTTTTCACAAGTTGGAGTAATTCTTGCAAGACGTTTATTTCAGTTACCGGGATAAATATTCAGTGCCCAGAGAACCTGAGTCATAATTTCAATTTATATAAAAATCGTATGTATGAGACAATGGGCTCGAAATACGGTATTGTTTATAACCTACCAATTTTATCGAAGTAACGAATCGTCGGCTTTTTGTTACGAGATTTTCAGTTTAATAGGTTTACAATATCGTCGTTACCTAGTTACTCTTTCCTCTGTGATCAAATGTTACGCCTCAATTTGCTGCGTGGATTCGCATTGTGCGGTCTAATTACAAATGAAGTTCAATGAGGCATTAACATGCCCTCTGTCCAATCTTCCCCCAACAATTTCAATTATATTGCCCGAGCGAGCTCATCGTTATTTCTCGTCTAAACATATCCAAATGTTGTATTATTGAGAATATATGTGCCCATAATTATGAAAGCGATATAAGTCATATATTTTTCGTTTCGAAATTACATTGAATTAATTTCGTTTGAAATAATATGGCGTGAAATAACTGAT
>NW_019395816.1:0-776 GCF_000612105.2 Orussus abietinus
TGAAGCAGATCTAGTTCCCTTGCTTCAGTTTCTTCATAAAATACCACTATAAATTGAAATTATTAGAAATCAGTGGCACAAAATTATTCTAATTCAGTGGGAAAACATTTTGGATACCCCAAAACTTTTGTGTGACGTTCTCATATATACCCACAGTGATAGTGTTGTAATTTTTCAAGATTTGGTAAAATTTGCTTTATCCGCGCTTACATTACCGCATCCTAATGCTGACATTGAACGCTTATTAGCTAAATTAATATAAGCAAAACAAAATTACTTAATAGAACGACTCGCCACACGATCTAGGGGTCTATTACGTAAAGCAAATTGAGCGAAAGTGTGAAAAATGAGTAGCTCACGGCATTACGGAACATTTTTGGTGGTAAAAATGCGAGACCATTTATATGAACTGGCTCGGCACAAATTTGTAAACGAAATGGTGAAGCATACAAGAAAAGATAGAAAAATAAGCACCGTGAATGCCATCTTCCACGGATTGTGACACCGAAATTAAAAATGGAAAACCTCCTGGGTGTTTTGATTTTTGGCAACAATCGTATTCGCGGACGTAATAATAACCTTATTAGAAAAAGAAGGAAATTACGTGATACCTCAGACCCATTTTCATTAGAAGAAAGAGAATTTACTAGGATGTACAGGTTAATTTTTGTTATTGCGAGGTTATATTACATTGTTAAACATTGAAAACTGTTAAATCTCTTCAAAAAACACCTACGGTGTAAAAAAAACTTTGCCAAATACATTTTTATTTCCGA
>NW_019395817.1:0-850 GCF_000612105.2 Orussus abietinus
AAATGAAATGAAACGAGAGGATTTTGTATCAACAAAATTATTAGAAGACGCAATATTTAAAAGTGTAAGGAATCCTAACGGAGAATCAGTAAACTGTTTAAAAATATGAAGGATGCGTTTTGTCAGAAATGAACCATATAAAATTTTCTATAAGACATCAATGAAGGCAAATGAAAATTCTAAAGTCCTGGATTTATTACCACGTCGGGGTAGACCAAAAAAATTCGAAAATATTGTATTGACGTCACTTTATAAAAATATAAGACAAATTACAACAGCGAAATTCAAGGACATAATGGATCTACTACGATATGAGCCGCTCAGTGCACGCATCGACTAACTCCACTTTTTGAAAAATCATAAATTTAGGTGTCAAAGCACTTGGTATAGTCGTAACTTTTTATATTTATAATATCTTTCTTGATTAATAGAGATTAACACTATTAAACGGCAAAATTCTTTTGGGCATTGAATAATAAGTAATTTATTTCAGAAGCCATTTTGATTAACTCCATACTCTAATGTAAATCGTAGACGAATACCTGGCAGTATGGTATTATTGGATTATCTGTTGCGGCCGTACATCGACGCTTTTTTTTTTAAACAGCCGAAGATGCTTTCCCCCTTTCAACAATATGAGTAACAAAATCGCATCAGCAAACAGATAGAAAGAAGCGCAATGCAGACGGTAGTTGGTATAACAGTGATCTCTCACGCTGAATGTTTCCGTATACTTCACCAATATTACACGGACTACATGTTTTTTGGTCTTTTCAACATTACTCCCTGATTGTTTTTAAAGAACTAAATATTATACCGTTATAATCAAGACGAGTGAAACTAATAACAA
>NW_019395818.1:0-772 GCF_000612105.2 Orussus abietinus
AATTACCCCGGCCTCGCATCCGCTCGGCCGCCCCGTAACATTGTTATGATGTTTAAAAAACATGCTCAATGCTTTTTATTAAAAATACTTTTAGTACATATTGTATAGATGTACAAACCGGGATTGTTGATTCTATCAAAATATTGCGTCAAACAAATAGACTATACGCGTCGTTCACATTGAAATTATTCCATTGCTAATTGACGACATAACTCGTTGCGAAGTGCCTTTCCCATTTCACTGTCTTTAGAGACATTTCCATCTTCGACATGTACATGTTGAATTTCTTTGATGAGATCTCTCTCATTTTCGGGCGGCTCATATATTGCAAGATCATTTGTATTTTCCAAATTGTGTAAGACACGACACGCATGGATTATATTAACCATTCATACAATGTCTCTTAACTTAAAATGGTATAATTGGCGAAATTGTTGCTTCAGACATCCAAATGCATTTTGTACCACGACACGACACGAACTCAATCTTGCACTGAAATTTCGTTGTGCATGTGTTAAGTGACAATTGTCTTTATAAGGGATAAGCAACTTGTTTCTTTCGACACCAGTTTCACTTTTCTTTCTACACCAGTTTCAGTTTTCTTTCGATACCAGTTTTGACATTAAAACTCTCAGCTTGGTGTATCAGTGACTCGATACTTTCCTGCTATCTATCTATATACTTACTAATATCGCAGTATATTTATAACGTTGTAGAAATAATATAGAGAAATAATATTTAATATGTAATGCAAAGAGGCAACAAAAGCATA
>NW_019395819.1:0-739 GCF_000612105.2 Orussus abietinus
ATTTCTGCATGGCAGTGAGGACAGATAGTGTGTGTCGGTCCTGATCCTAATGGTACGATTGTTGTGACAATGGTAGGTCCATTGGCATCTATAACACGAGTCCCTCTCGGACTCGGTGACCGCTCCGTGGGGAGGGGGGGGGGGGCGTTGGCGGTGTCCCTGGTCATCGCCAACGCGTTCAACACCCTCCCCTGGGATGCGGTGGTGGGGGGCCTGGAGCACCACCGGGTTCCCCGGTACCTGCAGTCGGTCGTCCGCGCCTACCTGAGCAACAGGGCCGTGACGTATACGGATCGGGACGGTGTGGTGCAGCGGAGGGCGGTCGGGTGCGGCGTTCCGCAGGGGTCGATCCTCAGACCACTCCTGTGAGACGTCGCGTTCGACAGCGTCCTGCGGGAGGTCCTCCCTCCCGGTGCGCATGTCGTCCGCTACGCGGACGACACGTGCGTCATCGTTGTGGGGGAGGACCCCGAGAGGGTCAGGCGCGTCGCCGAGTTGGCGGTGGCGCGCGTCGTCGCGGCGATCCAGGGGTTGGGACTCTCCGTGGCCCCCCATAAAACGGTGGCGATCTGGTTCTACGCCAGACGCCGCCCGGGGGGCCCACCGCCCGACTCCTGGATACGCGTGGGTGGGGTTCGCATTGCTGAAGCCATCGAAAAAATGGCAGAAAATTCGGCACAGCAAACACGTCTGATGGAATTATTATTGAGAAATAAAAATGATAAATAATGCAATAATT
>NW_019395820.1:0-807 GCF_000612105.2 Orussus abietinus
AATGTCTGCTAAATAGTTGCAACCAAATTTTATCCAAAAATCCAAATTTTGAATGTGTCAGGACAATTCTTAGATGATCACGAGTCATGTGACAAAGTTTCGGACCGTTTGGTCCAATTCTGGTCTACCCTTAAAAAAAGTGTTGTATTAGACTCCATTGATTCGAAGGGGGTTTCACATCACCCTAAACCTTAAATAACGACTTATCGGCCGTATCTGATAAAGTCCAATTATTTCTCCCATTCCGGCTCGCGCAGAGAGCGGCAAAATCCACAAGGAGCTCGTTAATTCGTGCGACACGTGTAGAGGGCGTAAAACGCGTGCTGCCCTAGCGTGTCTAAAGCATCGCCCTTTAGGCGGCCATTTCCCTAAAACCTCCCTTCGTATTCCGGCCAGGAAACTGCGTTATACGGAAGTTAGGTGATAACCTTGTCGAACGGCCGACCCGACCTTAACCGAGGATCGTTTTCGCGTGTTTTGCATACGGAGGGAAAAGTGCACCGTGCCACGTTGCACTCCGAGAAAGTACCACTGGAACGAGTTCGATAACTGGCTCGATATCGAGAAATAAAGTATCATCTCTGGAACAAAGGGAAACTGCGTTTTCGGGTATCCAAATGATATCCTCCGATTTAAACATTTATCATGGCTGCGATAAGGGAGACTTCCCCGAAGAGAAGAAAATTAAGAATGGAGCATTTCGCAAAAGCGGCATTAACAATTAATAATAATCCTCCTTCACTTAGAAGTGTTCCTGTCCCTGCGCGTGGCGGCCACGATTTTTTTTAAATTTATTATTATCATTAT
>NW_019395821.1:0-738 GCF_000612105.2 Orussus abietinus
TTTTATTCAGACATGGTATACTAATTTTGTAACATATTTTCAAATAAAATGTATAACATATATTGTAAATTTAGTACATATGTGTAATAAATTTATAATATATGTTGTTCAGGACTTGATATTAATTGTTTTTTCTGCAAGCAAACAAATTTGACATATGTTCCGGGCACGTTCGTGGACGATTTTAAAGACAGTCCTACCTTAAACGCCGAAAAAAATCTTTTTGCAATTATCGAAAATCAAAACGCGATGTTATAAAGTTATAATCACTTAGAAATTTATAATAAACGTATACTAATTCATTTTTAGGACATTCAAAGTTATAATTTTACCACAGCCCTGTGTACTATAAGGGTATACATTTTATGAACATTTTAATAACGTATCAAAGAGACCATTAAATCGGAACCTAGGATACACCCACAATAGTAATTTATAAAAATATATATGATGCTTTTTTAAAAACGAATTCCATTTTGGATGTTCGAAATTAATTATCTGCATGGCCATGTCGAATTATTAGTGAAGAATCGTTTTAATATAAAATGGGGAAACTCTGCAGTTAGCCTGCATAATGCATTTTTCGATAAGGATGCAACAGAGTATAATTAAAAAAAATAAATGTATAAATAAACATTCATATCTTACTTTAATATTTGGTGTGATTTACCATAATATTGAGTGTAATTAATCAAAAGTTACTAACCAAAGGATTTTGTCACGTCAACCAAATATCTT
>NW_019395822.1:0-1656 GCF_000612105.2 Orussus abietinus
TAAGAATTGTCTTGACACATTCAAAATTTGGATTTTTCCAAAAAATTTTTCAACTCAGCCCAGACCAGAACCAAAATGGCGTCGAGCTCTTGTATTTCGATCAGTATACAATTATCGAAGGCTCTGATATGAGAATCGAAAGGGTTAAGACAATTTTACGACAATTTTGAACTTTCTGGTAATCGATAAACTCGCATTTGAACGGGATAACGGCAAAGAAAGTGTTGTATGCGCTTCTATGCCAAAACGATGGTAATACGAGGTGTCGGAGTGAAAATTTAATTGACCTGGAAATCACAGATGGCGCAGGGGGTCCCTCTGCAGTCAATAAGGGCCCCAGAAAGTATGAATCCGGAGGATTTCTGGAGTTTTACTTAGATTTCATTATAATTTTAATACGAAAACGACAGGTGGAGTTTTCGTTTGGTACAATTGGTACAATTGTTCGGTACAATCGTTTGGTACCATTTGGTACAATACCCAATATAATTCGATACAGCTGTCAATCTAAAGAGAAACGTCTGCAACGTAGGTATTTAGAAAAATCTTCTTTATCGACGTCGATCAAGTTCCTCGACGAGTTTCACCTCACCTTAACACTTGAAATCATGCGGAAATCACGTAAAAGTTGCAAGCAGAAATCACTGGAAATCGTTGGAAACATTTTGTTGAACGCCGGTATATGTATGACCCTTTCATGACACCTTAAATCCTCGTAATTACAATTAATTGAGGAAAATAACGATGACGATGGTGGCCTTTCTCCACTTACACAGAAAAATGGGACCCCAAATGGGACTACAGAACATTTTATTGAACGCAGATATATATATGATCCTTTCATAACCCCTTAAATCCTCGTGTTTACAATTAATTGAGGAAAATAACGATAACGATGGTGGCCTTTTTCCACTTACACAGGAAAATGCGCTTCTATGCCAAAACTATGGTAATACGAGGTCTCGGAGTGTAAATTTAATTGACCTGGAAATCACAGATGGCACAGGAGGTTCCTCTGCAGTCAATTAGGGCCCCAGAAAGCATGAATCCAGAGGATTTCTGGAGTTTTACTTCGATTTCTTTATAATTATTGTACGAAAACGACAGGTGGAGTATGCCATTTGGTACAATACCCAATATAATTCGATACAGCTGTCAATAGAAAAACGAACGTCGGCAACGTAGGCATTTAGTAAAATTTTCTTTATCGACGTCGATCAAGTTCCTCGACGTGTTTCACTTCACCTTAATTAGGCGATTGATCACTTCCGGTCTGTGGGGCGAGAGTTGCAGACTAAACTTCAGACCTCCAATTTCGGCATAACTATTCTCCCTCGGATAAACCTGCCCTCGTATCGGGACTCTAGATTAAGTAACCAATGGGCTCCTTGTCAAAATACACAACGGAGGAATCTCAAGCTTCTGACCCGGTTTCCGGAAAAATTCGAAAGTGCCGACCTTGCAGAAGATACGAGTGCCCGAAATATAGAGATTATAAAACTGGAGGAGACAATATAAGAGTGGAGGTGTCCGTAGAGACTAGACAGAGACGCGTCTTCTGTCTTCAAACTTTGTCGACAGTTCCTATTGCGCAGGCATATCCATGCTATTAAGGTGAAGTGAAACCCCCTTCAAATCAGTCGATTCGAATACAAC
>NW_019395823.1:0-732 GCF_000612105.2 Orussus abietinus
AGGTATACTAGATACCCATTCGCGGGGTACTAGCACCGAGTTTTCCAACCGCACGTAATAGTCGCGATCCATCGTTAGAAACTTTCAACTGAGAGACGATATTTTGTGAATTACCGAAGGTGAAATTACCGAAGGGCGAAGATGTATGACCGTTTGAAAGAGACGTATATAAGCGTTCAGCTCTTCGATCCTCGCCCAACTGCCGTTCCGTCCACTGTTCGTAGGGACCGTCTTGGTCTAGTCTGTGACGGATTTTCGTTCGTCCCAGGACCACGACCGCAGTAGACGATACGGGATCTCCGGGAAACCCTAAGGATGGTGTGAGGAGACTAGTATAGGTGCCGTTCTGCTCCAGGACCCCTCGGCACCCGCGGGATCGAGCGACGGGAGGGACGTGAGGAGGTCGAGGCAGGGGCCCAGACTCCCCAAAACATCCGGGGAGTGGGACCCCTCGTCCCACGGGGGGAATTCTGCGAGGTCACCGGGAGCGGTACATGGACCAATTGGAGTCTCCCAACCGGGTGGAGCGCTCCGACCGAGGAAGTTCTCCGGCAAGGGCCAGCGGTCTGGTGATCCCAGCGCCCCGATTTGGAGAGGATCGATCTGGTGAGGCCGGGAGGCGCCAAGAGATACGGGTGGCAGGCCTCGCGCGGTGGACAGGCCACAGCCACTGCCGAGGAAGCCGTGGCATTAGATTAGATGGGTCGTCCTCCACCACCAAGGTCGATCCCA
>NW_019395824.1:0-728 GCF_000612105.2 Orussus abietinus
TGACGCACACTAAAAATTAATATTTGCGAACAGGAATAAATTACAAAGTACAATATCAATTATAGAATGTCAGTTGATGCGATAATGACGTACTTCAAATGCATTCCAGAAATGTGCATTAATATCGTTATTAGAAGATTCATCTCTCAGCGCAAATGGACTATACATGTACACATGTATGCCCTCCACAAACAGCAGGGTACCGGTGATTAGTTGCCAAAACCCCTATAACTTGTTTGTGTTCGGACATTGATCGATTGTTTAAACAAACAGAACCCATTTCCGCGTGCCGAATATAAACTTCACTACAGCTAATAGAAACTAAATTGACAGAGGGATTGTATAGTAATCCGCGCACTATACTATGACACGCCAATATTTGATAGGAATTTTATAAAGTACTTAATCGAACAAGAATCACACAATGCGGTTCTAATTGTAAGTTTAATGTGGGTCGACCGACTTCGCTGGTTTTTCGCGCAATTGACTTTTAATTGTTGGAAAAAGTCTCTGCGCCGCTTGGAGAGAAAAAAAAGTATCATCGGCAATTCAATTGTGTTCGCGGGTTTGTTCTTGTTGGTTAAAAGTGACTTCAATGACTTTCAAGGAACACAAAATGCCATTTAAGAAAAAATCGCACTTTCGCCGCAATAAATTTAGGATTTATACGAACGTATTTCCTGATAAGTTTCCCTTCTTTCGCGTTGTAAAAGGATGTAATATATTTT
>NW_019395825.1:0-728 GCF_000612105.2 Orussus abietinus
ATAAATTTAAATAGCGGTATCCACTCGTTTTAAAGATGTTTGGGCTGATGAAAAAAATGCCAATTCAGTTAGAAACATAGTGTACATATTGTACACCTTAAAGTATTTATTCAAATTGTACAAAACTATTCTGCACTTAAGGGGTTGTTTACCCCCGGTAACGCTGTTATTTGTGAAAATCCTGAAAGATGTCAATTTTATTTTTAAATTTTAAGCACGAAAATGATTTTTCCGTAATTTATTTAATTTTATTGCAAATGTTATATTCAACAATGTTTGAAATAATATCGTTTTTTCTGAAATAAAATATAAGAGTTGCTACCCCCGAGGTCCGCATTACTATCAGTAGTTTCGCCTACTAGAGAGAAATATTTTGTACTTTGATTCATTTCAAAACATCGATTACAACTCCAGATATTTAGAAAAAACCGTTTTTGGGGGTAAACTTTAGGAACGGTTTTCACCCCTTAAACAGGGGATTGGGCCGATAAAAAAAATACGTGTCCCTTATTTTTCGATCCTTTACAACATATTTAAATTTCAAGAAAATCGGAGACGGACACCTCGAGGGGTTTCCTTGTTAGATTCGCATACCATTCTATTTAAAATTCCATATTGAACTATTTTCATGGTATTGTATACTTTGAATTTGAGACGACCACGCCATGGAATCATTCCCTCATCTAACGACAAGTTTTGAGTGGGAATGTAGACCTCCATAAATTGTC
>NW_019395826.1:0-762 GCF_000612105.2 Orussus abietinus
GTGTTTATAAATTATTGAAACTAAATATGTCATTGAGATTTTCAACAAATATTTCAGATATCTTCGAATGAAATCTACAAGAAATCTTAAAAACTCTGTCGCTTGAGATATTTAGCAAAGATTACAAACAAATATTTAGGAATTGTTCTATTCTACCAGGGTTACGTTGACAGACCCTAGTCGTCATTTTGTTCGAAAAGAAAACAAGTCCCCTGTGCTTCAATAGCTGTACAGTAAAATGTACTTTTGGATTCCCATTAAAAGACGAATAACTTTTAAAGTAGTGAGATAAATTCACCGACAGGACCAATTATTAATCTGCAAAGTATTTGACACACTTAGGATATCAGATGATCGTATCGTTTCATCTATGAGGAGGTTATACCATCATTTTACCTTTTTAATGATGACGGGCCGGAAGCTGGAAATCCGTTCATACCTTTTAAGACGAAAATACTTGTGTTAGCGATCTAGGCGTATTGATAGAAATCTGTATAAAAAATAAATAAATCGGGGGAGACCAATTCTTTGGTCTCAGGTACCATATGATCCAACACTGTCAGATTTTTACCTGTGGAGAACTGCAACCAAAGGAAAAGTGTCCCTAGTAGCATAGAATAATTTCTAAATATTTCTTTGTAATCTTTGCTAAATATCTCAAGCGACAGATTTTTTAATATCTTTTGTACATTTCATTCGAAGATATCTGAAATATTTGTTGAAAATCTCAATGACATATTTAGTTTCAATAATTTAAAAACA
>NW_019395827.1:0-1253 GCF_000612105.2 Orussus abietinus
TGGTAGAAAAATATTATGAAAACACATGGAGCTAATATTATATAAATATTATAGAGATAATATTCTAAAGTAAACGTTTGGCAAATATTTCAAATGTCGGCTAAATATTTACAAAATGTACGATATTCGTTAAATATATAGAAAATATAGGACAAGTATTTTGTACTACTAGGGAGCAAACTTCCAGTCTATGTCTTCTATTTCATGTTGAATTTGTAATTGAATTGGAGATTCATTACCGATTTCATTCTGAATGTGTGAGTGAATTGAAAATAAATGATCGATCTGATTTTTAATTTCCACTTGATTATCAACGCAAATCCGCGATCTTGTTATCATTAAATTTTCGTTTATTACATTTTATTGATGCTTTTTTAACCACAGCATTTTGCCATGTCAATAAAATAGTTAAACAAAGAAAAATTGTGTTGGTCGAAACCATATCTGTTTCTGCGTGGACAAAACACGCGAAATGGATCACCGCAAACGAGAACTTACTCAACAATTTCATTTAAATAATGAATAAATTCATTCGAAGCCGATCTTATTACTGGACTATTCTCAAGAGATCAAAAGAACTTTTTTTTTTCTAGATACCGAAGTCGTATTTACGCAGTACCTGATGCGTCATCAACTGTTTTGGACATGTATGAACGACTTAATATTAGTCATTGTTCAATGGGTTACGAAAGCAAGGAAAAGTAAAAGTGAACGTGGACCGATAAATCGGTGTACCAGTTTACCAGGGAATAGGACTACTTTAAGGAGAAGTGAAAGACGTCGAGCAACTTGACCGACGTCGATAAAGAAGATTTTTCTAAATGCCTACGTTGCCGACGTTGGTTTTTATATCGACAGCTGGGTCGAATTGTATTGGGTATTGTACCAAATGGCATACTCCACCTGTCGCTTTCGTACAATAAATATCAAGAAATCGAAGTAAAACTCCAGAAATCCTCTGGATTCCTGCTTTCTGGGGCCCTAATTGACTGCAGAGGGACCCCCTGCGCCATCTGTGATTTCCAGGTGAATTAAATTTTCACTCCAAGACCTCGTATTCCCATCGTTTTGGCATATAAGCGCATACAACACTTTCTTTGCCTTTATCCCGTTCAAATGCGAGTTTATCGATTACCAGAGTGTTCTAAATTGTCGTACAATTGTCCTGACCCTTTTGTTTCTCATATCAGAGCCTTCGATAATTGTACATTGATCGAAATATGAGAGCTCGACGCCATGTTGGTTCTGGTCTG
>NW_019395828.1:0-705 GCF_000612105.2 Orussus abietinus
GAAGAAGTATACGTTTATTATGAATTTATAACGTTATTTTTTTATTTGCATAGTCGTTTAGAATTTATTAGTGTTTCAGGAATTTTAATCATGCATTTTTCGCGAGAAAATAACAACAATGGAGAATAAAAAATCTGCAAATTAGTGATTAATATGCACTGTTAAAGATATTAATAAAATTCGTACACTTTTAGTAAATAATATCGTAGAGAGGTTATGTTATACTGAAAGTGAAGAAGTTAACATTTATTATGAATTCATAACATTATGTTTTTATTTGTATTGTTATTTAGAATTTATTAGTGTTTCAGGAATTTTAATCATGCAATGCAAATGCACTTTTTGCAAGAAAAGAATGAAAGAAATTAACGATTTCCTCTCTGGATATATTTATCAACATTTATTGACATTATTTTTCCTATTACCGTTTGCTACATATGTTATTATTTATCCACATATTACTACATATATTATTATTTATGGACGTTGACATGTTTACCGCCGTATATAAACAACAAACATAACCTCCAATATATAAACAGTTTCCTCTCTGGATATATTTAAAAACATTTATTGACATTATTTTCCCTATTACCGTTTACTACATATATTATTATTTATTAATCGACATTTACATGTGTACCGCCGTATATAAACAACAAACATAACCTCCAATATATAAACGGTTTCCTCTCTGGATACATT
>NW_019395829.1:0-704 GCF_000612105.2 Orussus abietinus
GACATAATTTGAATGATACTATCAAATCCGCATGTATTTTTTACAATAAGTTTTCGTTTTCCACAAACGAGATACGGCAGTAAGTTTCCGTTGCGTAGATGACTTATTCCTTTACGTTTACTATCAACACTGGTTACTTCCCAATCGGGTCTATGATCGAGGTACGTTCGTCTCTTTTTCGGTGGTGTTGTCTTCTTCCCCCAATTATGTTCGTCTGTCAAGCTTGAGTCTGTGGTTAATTCTGGATTTATATCAGTTCTATTATTTGTAGTCTCGATAGGAATTTCTTCGGGCTTACAATCAGTAGAATCGTCACGCGTAAGAGAAATTGGTTGAGTTTCAGAAATATTCTTTACATCATCCACTTTCTTTTCGTTGTCGATATGACCATTTTCAGTTGATGCTAATTTCGGTTTGCCACTAAATGAGCGAAGGTGCTTTGCTAAAAATTTATCCATCCGTATAGTGTTACGTCCCGCGTAACGCCTCCTGCACGTGCGTTCATAAATAAATAAATATATATATATAAAATCCTGCACGTGCATCGGCTCGCGCATCGGACTGAGACCGGGAGGCCCATGTCGCTTACGAAAATAGTAAACCTGTCACTTTTTGTTTAGACTCAAGCAATTCGGGGCCACCCTGTTTCGGTCCCGCGACCCGCCGACCCTGGGAAATAGCGAGTAAGACAGCGGGGTCCCTAC
>NW_019395830.1:0-761 GCF_000612105.2 Orussus abietinus
GTATAACAGTGATCTCTTACGCTGAGTGTTACTGTATACTTCACCAATATTACACGGACTACATATTTTTTTGTCTTTTCAACATTACTCCCTGATTGTTTTTAAAGAACTAAATATTATACCGTTATAATCAAGATGAGTGAAACTAATAACAATGTGGATGTGGAAAACAGCAATGATTCTTCAATACGATTTATCAGCAGAAAGTCTGGGGCAAGAAGACGTTTATCGTGTTTCTTGGATTCATCCGATTGCAACGGTACCAATTCCCCAACAAACACATCGATTGGGAGGAAAAGAAGTAGTTATCAGCAGAAAGTCTGGGGCAAGAAGACGTTTATCGTGTTTCTTGGATTCATCCGATTGCAACGGTACCAATTCCCCAAAAAACACATCGATTGGGAGGAAAAGAAGTCGTAATCCTGATAAATGGGCACGAAATTTACAAAAGCATAACGGAACAAAAGGTTTGGCATACAGGAATAGGGGAGAAAATTTATTACCTGCACAAACATTTGTCGATATAAAATGCAGACGATTATTTTTCGGCTATTCTTTCTTATTCATTTTATATACCGTTAGATGAGAACTATAACTGTATTTATGTATTCTACATTATATATTTGAAGTTATATTATAATAGGAATTTTAAAAAAGAATCCACATTACTTCATCGCATTTCTCAACTTTTTGTTTGATGGAGTTAATCAATGTGTGCACTGAGCGGCTCAAATTGAAATAATTAAAAAATAGCATCTAAG
>NW_019395831.1:0-879 GCF_000612105.2 Orussus abietinus
TGTGTACAGTAGGCACCACCACATCAGAAAAATGATATGAATCCTATTGGAGAATTAGGTGCTTATTAGGTGCTATTTTAGTGCGACAACCCCAAGTTTTGTTGCTCTTTATGCTATGCTACGTTTCAACAAAGGAATTTTGCTGGTCCAGTTTCGCATTTACATTTGGTGCTAGAAAGCTAGATTATCGTCAAAAGCGTTAATCGGCCAGTATTGGGTCGCGAGATATCTCGTCCAAGGTAACGAAAGGGTTAAGGAAAGCGGGGTTGCATTTAATAATTGAAGGCGATTGGAGGTAGGACTTTTGGGAAAGGGAAAATTATGCACTTTAGGCGGCGTAGGTCGGGAAAGCAAAAATGGGCTACAGGACGAGGAGTGCTAGAAAAGGAACATCTCAAGGGCTAAAGAACCGCGGTGATAGAGAAGTACTCGATGGTGCGAGGCGATATTTTAGAGTCTAGGGTTTAACTTATGAGTTTCAAGAGCGAGATGTACGTGAAGAGGAGAATGCGAAGAGAGTCACGGGATAATGCTAAACAAGTGAGAATTGACCGAAAGCAGACACGGATTCGAAAGCGAGAAATACCCAGATCACTGGGAAAGAATACCCTGGGGAGGGTTCGAGGGTCGCCTCTTACCCTTACCGGACGACCAGGGGCCAAGATGTCCGAAGCGTCGTCCGGTCCGCTCGAGTGTCTCGGTGACTCGATGTGGTTCTATCGATCGTTAATTTATCTTAACATATTTATCTTAAGGTGAAGTGAAACACCCTTCAAATCAGTCGATTCGAATACAACACTTTTTTTTAAGGGTATTAGACCAAACCGTCCGAAACTTTGACACATTGTATTCAAATTGACTGATTTGAAGGGTGTTTCA
>NW_019395832.1:0-683 GCF_000612105.2 Orussus abietinus
CCGTAATCTTCGACAATCGGAGAAATTCAATACACTTTCGCCTCGGCATACCTTTGGTCAAGGTGTCTGTCGCCATCTTGTCGGTTGGTGTGTATCTAATCACGATCTCGCCCTTCCCAAAGTTTCCGTGCTCCGGTGTTGTCACAGAAAATTCTGACTTGAACCACGGACATGATTTTACCGGTCTTATTGCGAATATTATGAAAAATTTGTTCAAGCTACGGCAACGTTGTTAAAACGATTTCGTAGAAATAAGTTTACTCGTATCTTGATAAACGTGCGCCGACGACTTTCATTTATGCGGATAATTTCATTGTTAAAGGGTTACGCCTAGTCGGAGGTTACACGACACGGCATTTTTGAGATTAAATTATTACTTAAAGATTCATTTTACGACTGCTTCTTTGTTGAAACATACACGTATTTTTACACTTTTGAACACATTGTTTTATAGCGAGATATTGATAAACGAAAATGTAACAGCGGTTATACTAAGAAAAGTTTTTGTCGAAGATAAATTGCGGTGAGCGAGATTCCTTGGAGCCGGATCGACGGAATCTTTAATTTGAACAGGATTCCATTCGCGTATTACTCTCTTTAGTTCGCCAACGAAGGATTACTATTTTTACCCGAGCTCTTGGCTTTACTAACAAGGAAACATTCCCAAGTGTCCGCCTCCGATC
>NW_019395833.1:0-688 GCF_000612105.2 Orussus abietinus
ATATAAAAACGAATGTCGGCAACGTAGGCATTTAGGAAAATCTTCTTTATCGACGTTGATCAAGTTCCTCGGCGTGTTTCACTTCACCTTAAACGCACAATAGAAACAGCAACAGTTCACGCTTGTAAAACTTACTATTGCTACGGTATATTATACGGTTTTCAATAGAGTTCTTGTTTTTAAATTTTACAACCGTGATGGTAATTTTTACCCGTGCCTTTATACGTGTAATTTTTACTTTCCGATGTTATACATGTAACTGTCGGATGCAAAAATAACTATAATTTATTTACAAGAATCCTGCAGTTGGCGCTACAGCCGCAATGGTTAAAAGGACAAAAAATTGTAATTCCATCTACAATAATTGCTGTTAAGGTTACAACGATACTTTGACCCGCGAGCATATGTAACGATTACGATATTATTTTTCTGCGTGCACTGTTTCGCTCTAACACGATAAGAAAATTGCGAAAACCTTAGTACAACACCGTACTTCTACAGCACTGGATAACATGATTTTTGTTTAACATATTTAAAAACTAAATAACCTTAAAATAATGCCGTGAAGGAATAATAAACTATAGTGCCTTTACATGAAAATAATATATCTTGTTTTCTTTTTTTCGTTTTCTGTTATACATACGTTTATATTTTTAATAAAAATTAAGTTGCTTATATGGAATTAAAA
>NW_019395834.1:0-677 GCF_000612105.2 Orussus abietinus
TAGGAGTGTACGTGAAAAACTCGACCGTGTTACGTTTTAAAAATTCGCAAGTGATTCTGTAATCAAGCAGATTTTCCAAATGCAAAAGGTGCTTGGTAGCATTAATTTTCTTAACGTAATAGTTCTCAATTTTACTTGCTTTGCGCAGTAGGTTAATGGTGAGTTTCGAAGACGCGTTCTGGATGCAGATCGGTGGCGGTTTTCCGTGTCTCCTGGGGGTTTCGGACGTTGTCTCCTCCGTCGTTCGGGCCCTCTTCCTTGAGGAGAAGTCCGCGTTGGAGGATGGAGTCGGGGTGATTTTTTCTGGCCTAATCCTGGGCGATTGAGGTTTCTTCTTCGGGTTACTCGGTCCCGGCTGGACTTTCGTTTTTGACGAAGTGTCTTCCCTCTTCCGTACGTTACGTGGAGCGTCCGCTATGGTGTCGTCTACCACGTCTAGTAACTCAAATTTATTTTGGGTTAAGATCGATTGCTGTAGTGTATTCTTGCTCTTTACTTGTTTACTTTTGCTTAAGGTGCTTTGCTCCTCCAGTTGTCTCGACAGGTTCTCTATCGTCCTGTTTACGGTGATGTGAAAGGCGATAAGCAACTCCGAATCGGCCCCTGGGTCTGGGATGGTGTCGATAAAAAAGGGGCCCTAATAATATTATTGCCGTCATCCGGGATTAGTGCGTCTA
>NW_019395835.1:0-738 GCF_000612105.2 Orussus abietinus
CTCTCATATTTCGATCAATATATAATTATTGAAAGCTCCGATATGAGAAACGAAAGTATCAGGACAATTGTACAACAATTTATATACTAGAATACTCTAGTAACCGAGAAACTCCCATTTGAACAGGATAAGGGCAAAAAAGTGACTTATGCGCTTCTTATGCTGAAACGAAGGTAGCACAAAATTGCGGAAGGAACATTTAATTGGCACTGAAATTACAGATGGCGCAGGGTGGCACTCTGCAGTCACTTAGGACATTAAAAACGATAATTCCCATCTGACTCTGTAATATTCCTATTTCTACGGTATTCTAAATTGTTCGAGCTAGGTCCTGAAACTCTTCATTTTCGATTTTAAACCTCAAAGAAGCGTAAAACATCGAAAACGTCCACGGACCAGGCCATGTTGGTTCTAGTTCGTGAAAAATAAATAAATTTTTAATGAAAAATGAAATTTTCTGAGGTTCAGGACCTACTTTAGGGCCTCTGTGTCCACGTGGTGAAATTTGAAACGAATCGGTACGCCCAATTCGGGGAATACTTTCACCAACGATTCGACTTCTCAGATATATATATATATATTCTATGCTAAAACGATAGGAATACGAGGTCTCAAGGGGTCCCTCTGCAGTCAATTAGGGCCCCAGAAAGCATGAATCCAGAGGATTTCTGAATTTTACTTCGATTTCTTTATAATTATTGTACGAAAACGACAAATGGAGTATACCATTTGGTACAA
>NW_019395836.1:0-660 GCF_000612105.2 Orussus abietinus
CTTGCCTTTGCCCTAGTATCACAAAATATTTGTCCTATATTTTCGGTATATTTAATGAATCATGTAAACATCTATTGGCACGTGCTTCACCTATTCAGCTATTTTTAATGTACCCTCAAGACGAGCCTAATTAATTTTAAAATCTTTAAACATCACAGCAGAACTAGAACGGTGCGGTCGATCGACAGTTTCCTATTTGAAGGTTCCTTCCCTAGTAGCACAAAATATTTGTCCTATATTTTCTATATATTCAACGAACCGTCGTCCGTTTGTCCTATATTTTCTATATATTAGGTTGGGGAATAAATTCGTAGCGTTTTTATCAAAGACTTTTATTATAAAAACGCTAGGAATTTATTCCCCAACCTAATATATAGAAAATATAGGACAAACGGACGACGGTTCGTTGAATATATAGAAAATATAGGACAAATATTTTGTGCTACTAGGGAAGGAACCTTCAAATAGGAAACTGTCGATCGACCGCACCGTTCTAGTTCTGCTGTGATGTTTAAAGATTTTAAAATTAATTAGGCTCGTCTTGAGGGTACATTAAAAATAGCTGAATAGGTGAAGCACGTGCCAATAGATGTTTACATGATTCATTAAATATACCGAAAATATAGGACAAATATTTTGTGATACTAGGGCAAAGGCAAG
>NW_019395837.1:0-650 GCF_000612105.2 Orussus abietinus
GCCCCCTTCCGCCCCCCCCCTCTTTTCAATTTCCCCCCCTCCTTTCCCCGGGATGTTAATTCGCAGATTTAATCGGACTCGCGCAGGGGGGCGGACGGAGAACCGGAAGGAGGGAGGGAGGGGACAGAGGGGGTAAACGCGCGAGTTACGGTCCGAGACCGAAGAAGGGCACGAGAATATGTTGGGGGGGTGGGGGGTGGGGATGCGCCAGGCGCCCCACCGGGTCAAGATGGCGGAAGGAACTGCTAATACCTGATTGCGGAATTTATGCCCGGGCACCCGGGGGGGGGCGCCTCCCGCGAGACAGAAATAAATAACCCCCTCCTTTGAAATGTAATTTAGATAGCGACGCCCGGCGTCGCGACGCTCCCGAGGGGGAGGGAGGGAGGGAGGAAGGGGGCACCGGCGGCATTTATTCCGCTTAACGCTATTTGCGAAAACTCATTTCTGAAACTGCTCTCGCCCGCTCGTGCCGCGAGATGCCGCGGGAGTCGATTTTTCTCCGCTGCCTCCCCCTCCCCCTCCCGCCCCTCATTCCCGGCGACCCCTTTAAGCGGCACCCTTCCGCCGGTGGGGACTTTGTGCTCGTTTTTTTATTGCCGCGATAACGGGCCGGGGCTCCAAAGAGAGCCGGTTAATGCGCGGACTCA
>NW_019395838.1:0-654 GCF_000612105.2 Orussus abietinus
AAATTAAATATGTCATTGAGATTTTCAAGAAATATTTCATATATCTTCGAATGAAACCTACAAGAAATTTTAAAAAATCCGTCGCTTGAGATATTTAGCAAAGATTAGAAACAAATATCTCGACGTGTTTAACTTCAACTTAATGAATAAAGCTTGCATTTCTTTAATTTTTCTTTTCATCTCATCACAGAATGTTTTAAACATTCAAGAAAATTGGGCACGATTGATCATGAGATTTAAATTGAACACCTACGTGGAGCAAGGCAATTAATTCAATGTATAATACATGATCGTACAGCTGATTAATAGCATACATTAACCGGTTAAAGTGTGCCGAACAATCTGCATGCACGTTGATAATTAGTTCCGGCTTATTAATAATGTCGTAAATACGGAAATGATGCTCGTAAAAAGGTGGAAAGTACTTTTTGGCGTTCATACTTGCGTGGAAAATGGCGGAGTATATATTTTGTTTTTCCTTGGGTTAACATTGTTAATCTATGGATTTATTTTACTATTTGTATCAACGAAATGATATTGATATCGAATGTTATTCTTTTAATTAAAATTAAAAATTTTAATTGAATCACCTACAAGTGAATTTGTTGGACATTTAATAAGATTATCCGATTTCGGCGTTTCTGTCGCATTAAA
>NW_019395839.1:0-648 GCF_000612105.2 Orussus abietinus
ATTCTATGTTACTAGGGTCGGTTCTTGGTACTGCCGATAGGTGGCCAATTGTCGCTAATCCCGCTAGTGTTAAATTCGCCACGTGGTTTATACATAAGTTCAAAAGTGATATGAAGCCCGCGGGCATTAATTTTGCGAGCATTTTCCGCTCCAACAAAAGCGGCTAAGGAGAGAACAAAAAAGGCCCGTCAGCTCCATCATCTCCCACAGGAGAAGAGAAGAAAAAAAAAGGAGGTGGGTATGAACGAGGGTGACTCTTTAATGAGATTTTTCTTCACGTTCCGCTGTCATTACAATGCCCTGCGCGATTCAAGACGCCCGAGATTAATTTAATAAAAATCGAATATATCGAATGGCGGTGCCTAACTTTATCATGTTTTTTTTTCTTTTTTACACTTTTAAACCAGATCTCGTCTTCTGGTATATTTCCGGGCGAGCTGAACATGAATTGAACGTACGTGTTTTTACCCAGATAAATAAGATAAGCACTGATAAGCCCCTAGTAGCATAGAATAATTTCTAAATATTTCTTTGTAATCTTTGCTAAATATCTCAAGCGATAGATCTTTTAAGATTTCTTGTATATTTCATTCGGAGATATTTGAAATATTTTTTTAAAATCTCAATGACATATTTAGTTTCAATAAT
>NW_019395840.1:0-1161 GCF_000612105.2 Orussus abietinus
AAATCCAAATTTTGAATGTGGCAGGACAATTCTTAGATGATCAGGAGTGACGTGTCAAAGTTTCGGACAGTTTGGTCTAATACCCTTAAAAAAAAAAGTGTTATATTCGAATCGACTGATTTGAAGGGGGTTTCATTTCACCTTAAGCACCCATACTGAAAAATTCAATTTTTTGTTTAAATCGAGCTTGCACAAAATTTGCAAATATAGCACGTAATTAGTACATAAAGAGAAAAAAATGTTAAGATTGCGAAATTTGAATCTTGTAAAGGTGGGGGTGCAAGTTACACACACCTCTTGAACGGTCTCGGAAAGCGAAAACTTTTCGGACATCCTGTACACGAGCGAAAGAGGGCACCCTCCAATCTCTGTCTGGAAGACCCTCTGTGAACTTCTATCACGCGAAGTGGCAAGTACGAGTGGGACATGCAACCAGGGTGCAACGAGGTACCACCTCAAAGGAACTTCCCCGAGAGGAGGGACGCTTGATGGATGGCGCGAGGGAGAGAGTGTGAAGAGGAGAGGACGGAAGCAAAAGTAAAAGAGGGAAAGACTGCGAGTGAAACGAGAGGATAAAGGAAAGAGAAATATCTCAGGATTTGAGTAGCAAGTAGAGGAATAAGTAGCGAGGTTGACAAATTTCTCGTATAACTAATGTTATTCAATTTTCTCAATTTAGTCTCTATTATTCAATTAAGATCGTGCGCCACTCCAGAGATTTGCCGACAACGATTGTGAACGTATTTCTGAACTGGTCGAGACGTTCAATGGCTCGTTTTCAAGATAAAGAATTGACGTGTGTTTACATCGATGGGATTTCCGATAAATGGTCATTTTTATGTATGAAAAATACGACAATGTTATTTGCAAGCACATTTAACTAGGGAGGAATTACTTTATCGAAAGTCGCTCACGCTTTAAGGTGAAGTGAAACACGTCGAGGAACTTGATCAACGTCGATAAAGAAGATTTTTCTAAATGCCTACGTTGCCGACGTTCGTTTTTATATTGACAGCTGGGTCGAATTATATTGTGTATTGTACCAAATAGCATATTCCACCTGTCGTTTTCGTACAATAATTGTAAAGAAATCGAAGTAAAACTCCAGAAATCCTCTGGATTCATGCCTTCCGGGGCCCTAATTGACTGCGGAGGGACCCC
>NW_019395841.1:0-709 GCF_000612105.2 Orussus abietinus
AACAATTCCTGATTTTTTACTGAATTTTTTGAGTTGATCGTAAGTTTATTTCTTTATCTGTAGCAAAGAAGAAATTATATTTTCATTTCCCCCACTCCTGAAATCCTGATCCTTACTGTATCTAACTCTGTAGCGTCTCGCTCGAACTCAACGCGCAGGGCGCGTTTCTCGCATCGCTCAACGCTACGAGTTTCTTGATAACTCTGTAGCGTCTCGCTCGAACTCAACGCGCAGGGCGCGTTTCTCGCATCGCTCAACGCTACGAGTTTCTCGCTCAAAAATGAATTTGGCTCGAAACTCTACCGAGTTTCTTGATTTTAGTCATTTATAAGCGAAAAGAGTTTTTCAATGGAGCGGATGAAAATCAGTAGATCACTTGTTATAAATAAATGTTGCAAACAATTGCTCATTGGTCATTTATAATTGGCATGAGGATCGTTTTCACAATATCCATCAGTGCTAGTATTTAAATTTAATTAACTTACAAGGAAACATTCCCAAGTGTCCGCCTCCGATCTTATTGAGTTTCATATATGTTGAAGAACACAAAAATTTAAGAGACACGTGTTTTTTTATATCTGCAATGGTCCACGTTTAAGGGGTGAAACAACCCCCCAAAGTTTAGCGAAAAATCGGTTTTTTAAATATTTTTCGTAGAAGCAGTGGAGGGATTTCGACGAAACTTTGTATAAACGTATTCTGTATAAGG
>NW_019395842.1:0-611 GCF_000612105.2 Orussus abietinus
GAGGGGGGGGAGTGAAAATCCTCAAAGGTTCCGGGGAAGTATTCTAGCCGAGGAAAAATCTGTAACTCGTCGCGAGTACCCGCGAGGAAATCCAATTGTAGGAAAGAGGGAGGGGGGAAGCAGGAGCGAGTTGTGCCGAGTGCAACTGCCCCCCCCCCATCCCCATCCCCAACCCCGTCCCGAACTCCCAACCCCGCCTCGATGCGTTCCCGCAACCCTTCCCGGGCTTTCGGGGTTTCTTTACCCACGGAAAGGGGATGCCTCCTTTAACGGCAGTCGTACCGAGTGAATCCCCGTGAATTTCGACCCCCCGCCCCCCGACCCCTGGGGGAGGAGAAGGGGGTCGCGAAAAGGGGACTTCTCGACCAGGGGTGGAAAGGACGAGAAACCGGAAGAAGGGAAAAAGGTAACGCGGAAGCTGTCCAGGGGGAGAGATCGAGAGTCCCTTCGTCCTCCCCCTGTCCCCGCGATCCATCTTCGTCTCCCCCCCCCCCGGAGGGGGCTCGAAAAAAGTGGTTACAAACGAGCGGGTGGTATATCGGTACACACAGGGGGGGGGGGAGGGAGGGATGCACCACCGGATGGAAAAAAGGCGCAGACGGAGGCGCAGT
>NW_019395843.1:0-609 GCF_000612105.2 Orussus abietinus
TATCAAGACCGAGCTGCAGGAAAATTCGAAGCCGAAAGACCCGACATGAATTAGTCGGTTAAATCAAGTCGTTGATATATATCCGATAATTTTTCTAGGCTCGATGCACTTTCCATGCACTTTCGATGCACCTTGAGAGGACCTCCAGCACGCAATTAGCGGTTACGTTCCGATAAAACTTGACCCATAAATATGCGATCACGTCCTTACCCCATTACCCACCATGGTGCAACCCCATGGCTCCGTGTCGGCCTCGACGGCACATTTCGTGCTCGCACGTACATTCCCGCAGTTCCATCATATACACGTACACCCTTCATATTCGAGATGTCAATCACAATTGGTCCCTCGGTATAACGCGGCTGACGGATTTCCAGCGCGTAAAAGCCGCGCTTCGTGATTCCGCATCTCGCGAACGCAAATAACGCTCGGCACTTTTTTTCCTCGAAATTTGCGAATTATTTTCCATGTACTTGACGGTGAAATCGCCCTGGGATTAATAAAATGTTAATGAGAGCGATTATATATTTGTGGTTGGCTTTCAATGGCTTTATTAAAACGGCCCATGTAGAAATTTCAATCTTTCGCCTATGCTGACCATCGTTTTAA
>NW_019395844.1:0-591 GCF_000612105.2 Orussus abietinus
AATAACATATATTGATCTTAGTATATTTTCTTTTTTATTATTCCATTCCATTTTATTGTTCCATTACCAACTTGTTCCGATACTGAAGAACAGATGTTTTTCTGATGTTTTGTCATTTCCATATCGTAAGTATGTTAATAAGTATGAAAGACGGGAAAGATGTCGGGACCGACGTCGGGATCGGCGTCGGGATCGGGATCGGCGTCCGCGGTGGTGACGGTGACGGTAGCGCCGAAGACGACGGCGACGGCGACGTCGTCGTCGCCGTCGTTGGCTGTGGTGCCGGGTTCGGTGCAGGTGCAAACATCTGAAAGAAGAACAAAAATGAAAGAAAATCAATAAATAAAGTAAAACTATTCTTTAAAAATTAGTACTATCACGTTCTGAAGTTTCATGACAGTACTTTTCATTACAAAAATTAAATCTAAATAATGTGACATACCTCGTTGACGAAGTTTCGTTGACGAATGTGCAGTGCCTCGTTCGCCACTGTTCGCCACGAGTGTAACGTCTCCTTAGTTTCCCGCGTAACAAGGCAACCAATCACCGAAAAGCATGACTTTGTTTCCATTGGGTGATGCCGAATCTAGT
>NW_019395845.1:0-587 GCF_000612105.2 Orussus abietinus
CAACAAATATTTCAAATATCTTCGAATGAAATCTACAAGAAATCATAAAAAATCTGTCGCTTGAGATATTTAACAAGGAGTACAAAGAAATATTTCGAAATTATTCTATGCTACTAGGGTCCATGTAGGGGCAAGAATGAAACCCCAATGAAAAAGTTTCCTCGTTGTCTCTATAGCAGGCCACGGTATAGCAGATAGGTCAAATTTTACTAGGGGAATTACTGTTAGATGGGACTATTCTAAACGCTATGCAGTCTTTTACCGCGAAGCAGCTCACCGAGAAAATTTTGGAATTGCCCCGCTTTGCAGGAAATTGATGATCAGAGAAAACGAGCCCCCAAGGCTAACTCGATTTATAAACTATTACAATGAACGACCTCTAAGTACTTATCGTACACTGTCAGAAAATTGTGTCGTTCGTGGTGCTGGTGCTTTGTGTAGCTCCTGAACGCAGTAGAACCCTGCTGGGACTATTCCATGCCAAGAAACTCGTAGTGGCGAATGATGGGCAAAACGCGCCTTGACCCTAGTAGCATAGAATGATTTCTAAATATTTCTTTGTACTCCTTGTTAAATATCTCAAGCGA
>NW_019395846.1:0-590 GCF_000612105.2 Orussus abietinus
CACACTGGTAATTCTATTAAATTGTAGTATGTTACAAGAATGTTATTAATTCTTTCAAAGTCTTTCACTTTTCGAAGTGAATCAACTATCCTCGCAAACAGCTTTATGAATAAAAACGGTATCGACGATAAGACACGCAGACTCTGTGAATTGATTACTGCTTTTGCAATTTGCCTAAATTTCACTTGCTCCTATTCTATGGATAGGTGCCAGTAAAGATCTATCTCGCATCATTGAGATAACAGAAAGTTAATCATTTCAAGTCCAGAGTGATCGAGCATTATACAATTCCTAGTAGCATAGAATAATTTCTAAATATTTGTTTGTAATCTTTGCTAGATATATGAATCGCCGGTACCCTGAAGTGACAGGAATGGCTTACCGGTGGGGGAAAGGGGATCCTGCCCCTCTGCCCCGACCCCCTCGTCCACGGCCGGCTCGCGCCGCGATCTCTGATCTCTCGCCCGCGTTCGCTCTTGACTCCATGTTGTAACACTCTTCTGTCAAGAGACCAGGTGACACGGCGGGCAAATTCAAACGCGCTCTCGCGCTCGATACGCAATGTCCCTGTTCTACAGGGATCAAGTGCG
>NW_019395847.1:0-570 GCF_000612105.2 Orussus abietinus
GAATGTCAATTCCTTCGAAAATATACAATTTTATTTATAGTCGTGTTTCCTCGTGAAACCAGTTTGACTTCTGATCGTTAGGTGGCACTTAATTCGGACCATACTCTTTTATCAACGGTAAAAGTTCTCGCCCTTTTGAAAGCAGTTCATATTTTCGCCGCGGGATGCCATTTCATGCAAACCGTACTGTTTTACCGGTCACGAATATTTCGCCCCTTTGAAAGCAGTTGCAACTCTTACAAGGGTGAAGAGGGCGCCAGTGTGCCGTGCCTCACTTTCTAACAAAGGCTTGGAACATCTCCCTGCTCATCTCTGCATGGTCGTAAGAATATATCGACCATAGCCAAGAGATTACAGAGATAAGTTGGGAGATTGCTCATGGGCAGGGTTTCGCGATCGCATTCTGTGCTGCCCTCTGGTTTTGTACGTTAACTTTCAACCTTTTTTGCCCCCCAAGAGCGGCGCAACGAATTTGTGGTAGGGGCTCGCGCACTCACGATGGCCGTGCCATCTATCAGTCGCCGTTGGCGGTTCACGTATTCTTTGGGGTAATACCATGCGGCAGTTGAC
>NW_019395848.1:0-569 GCF_000612105.2 Orussus abietinus
TTAAATTAAAAAAAATGTTTTTAATAGGTTTTCGGAACGTAATCCCCTCTTTTTGTACTGCCTCTGAATCTCATATAACACGGTTTCACACAACACGGCATTTTCTAGGAACCTATCTACCGTGTTATAGGAGGGTTACCTGTACATACATATTGTTCAGATCTCCTAGTCTTATTTTTCCGAGAACACAAAATCCTCTCCCAGATAGAAGTAGAACTTCTGCTTATCGCAACAGTAACTTTCCCTTAACGTGAGTTATCCCTGTGACTGGTTCTTCACTTAATATATCTATCGATTGGATTATAATTATGTTATTATACTTAATGGTTACAGATAAAACGCAAGGTCCACTGAAGACTTCTGTATCCTATAAAATATTGATGGGTAAATATGTATTCATTTCTGAGGAAGATCAGTTAATACATTATTGACGTTTTTATAAGGTTCAACTGGCGTGCTCCAAAGACAATCTATTCAGTAACAACCTTCACTTTGTAATTACGCCCGGTGTATATCATGATGCAAAATTTCATTTTACATTTATGCATTTTTCATCGATACTCATTTTA
>NW_019395849.1:0-661 GCF_000612105.2 Orussus abietinus
ATTCCAAGAATTAATTTGAGCAAATAATTCCAAGAATTAATTTTAGTAAATAATTCGTAAAAAAAAAACCTGGAATGTCATTTGATAAATTAAATCGATAGAATCGTACTATGTCGTAGTTCGAGAAAATGATTCGAAAGAAATCGAGCAATGTCGTAATGCGACAAATTAATTTGAGAAAATCGTGCAATAAAACGCGATCATCCTTTAAGGCCATATATCCAGAATGTACCTGCGGCAACGTAAAGGCGGATGAAATATGTAAGGGCGTATGGGGTTGCTCGAAAATCCCCAGCTCGAGTGGTGGAAACTTCCGAGTCAGTAGCGAGTCACAGAAAGAGCCCTTAAAGTTGTTATTCGCAGCAGGTCGAGGGGTAGAAATGTTTTACGAAGGGGTCAGGGGACTCCTAAACGATCGATCTTCGAAGTCGATTCACGTCGTGCAGTCCTTATGCGGAAACTTGTAAGGGAATGGCTAAAGGGAGAGTTGCCCTGAAAGAAACCCCGAGGTGCGAACGGGACACCCCTCCTTCGGCGTGCTCTCGAATCGACTTTTTTTCCCACAAGAGCGAATGCACAGAGGAGCGAGACCGAACAATCGCCGGTTAAGGTGAAGTGAAACACCCTTCAAATCAGTCGATTCGAATACAACACTTTTTTT
>NW_019395850.1:0-569 GCF_000612105.2 Orussus abietinus
ATGGGGGCCTACGTAATGGGGGTCAAATTTGTGAGTTCGAGGTTCCTTTAGGACGTATACCAAGTCTCCGACTTGAAATTCGATAGGCTTTATTTATAACGGGGGAAAGGGGAAGGAGGCCAATTTGTAATGATGATTGGATGAGGGGATAGAGAGAGAGGAAGAGAGCACTCGAACGGGTAAATGCGGATCGTATTTTATTTAATCTACGCTACCTTAACCTCTATTCTTAATCTCTACTTACGTCTAGTTGCTTAATTACGCGAGCGCTGGTGGGCCAAAATGGAGGAGTGGCTGGCACCTCGTGGCGGTGGGTCGGTGGCGGCGCGTTGTCGCTGGACGGGCCGGGTCGACAGCAGCGGGGGGGGGGGGGGCTCTCCCGGCCGAGTCGTTAGGTGGCTCAGCTAGCGTTGGCAGGGTGTCGGTGCGCTGGCCGTAGTCAGGGTTCGGGGAGTTTTTGGAGACACACGCTTAGGGCTCTTTCGGTCCACCTGTTCCGCACGTAGTCGGGGCGGAAGTCTGCTCGGCGGGCCTCGTCCCGCCGGGCCTTCGGCGCGCATCGGGCCGGC
>NW_019395851.1:0-553 GCF_000612105.2 Orussus abietinus
TACATAGAAATATTTATAAATTATTCTATGCTACTAGGGAAAAATACTTAATTTCATTGTATCTTCGTAGAATCTCGCCTAACTGCAGCAATGGCAACTAAAAGACGAGCAAGAGCTGCTACTGATCGTTACGATCATTCTTATGACGATCATGACGAAAAGGGCTTAGGATTCCCTTCCCTGGAAGGTGCTCTAATGACCATTTCTTTTCTAACTTTTGCTGTTTATCTCGTACGATTAGTCATGGTAAGTAAAATAAATAATACATTATTTCATTCAGAAGATGTGATACTTAAATGAAGTCCTTTTCATTCGAAACTGGCAATTTTCTAGAATCTAGAGAAACAACGAATTTCTTTAAACTATACTGACCCACAGAACACTGTTATATAACTGTTAGGTAAATGTTACATTTTCGAAGCTAACGTGTTATGTAGTATAAAAGTAACATCCAAGTTAGATGTTTGTTATTATTTCCCACTGAATAAGGTAACATGTTATATTAATGCTATAGGTTCAGTAACCTTAAAATAATATTAATTTTTCAAAAATT
>NW_019395852.1:0-553 GCF_000612105.2 Orussus abietinus
TATCCCCAATACGCGTATAACCATCCGCGTATCTATATGCATACGGATGGCCACAATGCGAAGCACGCCGCAAAACGCGCGTAATGGGGCTCATGTCAGACGGGGGGGGGAGGGGAGGGGGGTATTGTCACCCGGGCCCTTTGTCCGGGGGCACAAAACAGGCTGCATTTACATAGATAGCCGCGTCGCGCTGGGCCGGGGGTGCGCGAGTCGTCGACGCGAGAGAGGGAGGAGAATGGGGGGGGGGGGCACGAGCACGTATAATACGCGCGTGTGCATCCGAATTTACGTACAGAGAACTTATACGTATACGTAACACCCCCCTACATACACGTGCGCGTACATATGCATACATAGGTACACACACGTGTACAGATATATTCGGGCCGCGTCTAGGCCTAGGCCGGGGTCGATCTCCGGGGTGAATCCCACCCCTGGGTGGCGGGCACCCCTCATTAACCCCTTCGACGTGATTAATCGGCGTGAAGCCCGACCTATTACTATCCTCCACCCACGAGGCGCCACGGAATCGGCGGGGGAGGGGGGAGCGGGG
>NW_019395853.1:0-550 GCF_000612105.2 Orussus abietinus
CCCTTGAAGTTTCTTTAGGTATCAATGTACCAGGCAAATCGACTCGTGACGACACTGAAATGTTTGTCCGTTCGGCAGTTGGAAAGAAGGCCTTACATCGAAAATCTTATTGCATCTAGTGCAATAAAATGCAAAGCAAATTCGTACGGCACCTAGAAAATAAACATAACGATATAGATGAAGTGAAGAAGTTCGCTATACTTCCAAAGAAAAATCCAGAGAGATTGTAACGAGTGTGCCTCGGACCAGGGCGCACGATGCCGAGCCACACGACTCGCACAACACTGCGGCCGGCCCCGTAGCCCGACGATCGTTTCCCGCAAGCGCGTCAACCCACGACCCGCGCTCTCTCGCAAGCGCGCAAGCCTCCCGGGCACTATAAGAGGCCCGGGAAAATAGAGCAAGTCAGATCCGATTCAGGGTCCCTTAACGGAGACGAGGATGAAGACGAAAACCCCTACCAAACTGCACGATCCAAACGAAAACGAAAATCCTCGCGCCCCGTCTCACCTCCCACAACCCTACCCCCAAAAAAATCAAACCCTCAACC
>NW_019395854.1:0-539 GCF_000612105.2 Orussus abietinus
GAAAAGCAAATTTTGCGAGTTTAAGGACCTCCCTTAGGGCCTCGTCATTCAAGTGGGTAAATATCAAGCAAATCGAATTTTTCAGAAGTCACATTCGTATCAACTTAAAATAAATTTAAAGAATTGAAATGATTGAAGAATTATTAAGGAATTATAATGAATTGCTTTAATCATTAAGAAATCAATCACGTAACACAAATCATTTAAAACTGTACAACGTGATTACAGAGGCTAGAAGGAATTCTCCGACGATCATGAAATCCCAATTAGGGAAAAAAAAAATTACTTTGCAGATATTTTCAAGAATTATTCTTTTTTTCACAGAAAATCAAATTTCGCGAGTTTAAGGACCTCCCTTAGGGCCTCGTCATTCAAGTGGGTAAGATTTCAAGCAAATCGAATTTTTCAGAAGTCACATTCGTATCAACTTAAAATAAATTGAAAGAATTGAAATGATTGAAGAATTATTAAGGAATTATAATGAATTGCTTTAATCATTAAGAAATCAATTATTTACGGTTAATCGAAATTATTGACAA
>NW_019395855.1:0-537 GCF_000612105.2 Orussus abietinus
TCAAATTTAAAAAAAAGCTAACGGACTTATTCGACAACTCAATACAAACTAACGATAAGAAGTTAAGAAATTGAAATTTTCAGGGAACTTCGCTCCAATGATTTCAGGTGTAAATTGACATGGGTATTTTTATCAGTGCACTCCAAAGTCAACGGCTCGCTAAATATACCCGCGGGAAAAAGGAACCGGACCTTATTGCATCCGGAAAAGAAGTTCGGATATTATTGAATATTACTAAATATTATTAAATCTTATGTATTCTTTCACGGAATGCTCTTACGCGTATAGTACCGATTGTTTTGAACATAATTATTTTAATTTTTATTATTTTTATTTGACTTTAAACCTCAATAATTAACCAAGAGCATAACGGAGTAACCTTAATAACAACGCTAACGTAAATTGTCTCAATACTAAAACACAAAGATGAACGTAAATAGAGGTTAACTGTAAAAAAAATTTGAATGAGATACTAATAATCAGGGACAATTTTAATGTCTATTTCTCCAAGCTAGGAGCACAGTTGCTAATTGACTT
>NW_019395856.1:0-530 GCF_000612105.2 Orussus abietinus
ACTTAATGTAATGGACGAAAAGAGAAGACATTTTTGTATATTTACAATATTTCGCCATTTCAGAGTATGCAGTTTATTTCGATTGTTTAATTGTCTCGGGGAAGGTGAAAAGAAAAAAACCAGAAACAAGGAACAGGATTCGCTCGCAATACCGATACAAGAATCGCACGGTGGCTTCCGGGCAAAGCACCGATTAATGCATTCGTTGCACATGCAGACATGCAACGGCTGCATGTGCAACGAGTCCTGCATCGGTGTCGGTGGATTTATGTGATAGCGTATCTGTAACGGCATAGTTTGCGCTTACGATTGCGTAAACCCAAGACTAAGGACGTGCAATCCTGCACGACTCTTGCCAACGCGTATCCTTGATGCGTTCGATTATGCATGGAAGAGAGTGAAGAAAAACATTTCACGGAAAATAAATCCTATTGTGTAATAAATCCTTTCCAACTATCCGGGGTATTTATTATCTCAAGGTAAAATTCCGCTGTGCACTAATCTTTGACAATTTTCTTGGATTCAAGACC
>NW_019395857.1:0-536 GCF_000612105.2 Orussus abietinus
CAAGGAGGGAGGGAATCTGTGGATAAGAGGGAAAAGGGATGATTAGGGGTCAGGGAGGAGGGATCGGAAGGAGGAAGGATTCACGGGGGCACCCGCCCCCGGCGCAGGCGTCCACCACGCCACCCCAACGGGCGACACCGGGGAGGGGGCCGCCTACTCGTCCACCCCGTACCACCGACGTGTACTCGGCTTTCCAAGCCAGTACAGCCGGTGGTCGGGGCACTCCGAGAGGCGCACCCCAGGCCGCCCGCAGACGTAGCAATAGGGGCCCCGCGCCGGGTTCGGGCACCGCCGGTGCAGGTGGCCCCGGCTCCCGCACATTATATATGTGGAAGCGTAGTACGTGATCCGGTCACTTCTCTGACAATATAGTTCATATATATAGTCACCAAAGTGACCGGATCTCATACAAATTATATATTTGAAAACGGAATATATGATCCAGTCACTTTTGCGACTATATATTTCACATGTATAGTCATCAATGTGACCGGATGTCATCAAAATAGTAGTTACCGAAGTAACCGTCTTATACT
>NW_019395858.1:0-525 GCF_000612105.2 Orussus abietinus
TCTTGTTCACATCTCATTCATTTTTTATTCGTTTCTTGTTCATTTGTTATTCATTTCTTGTTCATTTATTATTCATTCCTCTTATTAATTCCTCATGAATTTCACTCATCAATTTCTTATACACTTCTCTTATTAACTCCTCATGAATTTCACTTATTAATTATTTATTCACTTCTCTCATTAAATCCTCATGAATTTTCACTTCTCTTATTAATTCCTCATGAATTTTACTTATTAATTCCTTATTCACTTCTTTTATTAATTCCTCATGAATTTTACTTATTAATTCCTTATTCACTTCTTTTATTAATTCCTCATGAATTTTACTTATTAATTTCTTATTCACTTATTCACTTCGCTTATTAATTTCTCATGTATTTCATTTATTAATTTCTTTTATTTATTTCTCATGATTTTCACTTATTAATTTCTCTTATTAATTCCTCAAAGTAGGATTTTTTCTTGGCTGATCATTATTTTCAGATACTACTTACCGTGCATTACCATTGTTCCTACTGAAACTCC
>NW_019395859.1:0-523 GCF_000612105.2 Orussus abietinus
ATTTATTATTAGTTTTTTGGTCTATATTAGGAAGATAGAATACATTAGATTAAGGTTAAGTATACATTTCGAAATAACGTACCATTTTGTTACATTTTATGCACTTCTGCACTCTCTACTACATCGTACTGAAAACCGTTTACTTCATACATTTTACTGTTATAATTGATTTCATTTGCCATCCTTGCTTCTTTAACTTGAATCTATACGGTTTGAATTTGAATTTGATCTATTCAACACGTTAAGCGTAGGTAGCGTAGAAAATTTGTGATATATAAAATGGCGTCTGATCAGTAAACATGTTGAGTGAACGTACCCATTTAGCAGATGAGCGCTAACCGATCACTGAACAGTTGTCTTCTCTGAATGCACCCATTCTCGACGTGTTGCCACGCCGCGCTGTATGTGGCATACAGGGGGTCGACACTCCTTATGGGAGAGGTGTAACGCTGAAGTTAATTCACTTACTCCAAGCAAAGACTGCGCTGGTGTCGTGACTTTTCAGTCTAATAGAAAGAGAAGA
>NW_019395860.1:0-803 GCF_000612105.2 Orussus abietinus
ATAAGTTAAGAAATATAATTTCTCTTTTAATAAAAACTACGATTTTTAATAACGAACCTGTGTTTTCTATTACAATTAGTTATTGCGTAAATTTTAGGACACCCTTTATGATACGAAGACCTAAATGGAAACTTCCTGTACAGGTACCGGTAATAGTCTTACATGGTAATGACCAGTGGTAATGCGCATGCGCATTGCGCAATGTGGTCACAACCGAGTGGAAAAGTGGAACAACCGAAAGCAAAACCTTGAACTGGATTAACCTTAGAATTACTGGTGTGGTATTTCACGCTGGTCTAATTACATGTCTTATTAAAACACCTCAGTGAATTGAAACATTGTACAATTTTTTTAACACCTAACAAGGAAGGTATCCAGGTTGATCTCCCCGATTTCATTTCTTTTATAATTTTATAGTAGACTAAAAACTAAGCGACGCGTATTTTTATTATCTGCCATTAAACACTTTAAGGTTATGTTAAAGTGGCGGCGAAGAGGTTATTTTTACTAACCCTTTTAGTGGAGTATCGAAAGGGTCAGGACAATTTTACGACAATTTAGAACACTCTGGTAATCGATAAACTCGCATTTCAACGGGATAAAGGCAAAAAGAAGTGTTTTATACGCTTCTATGCCAAAACGATGGTAATACGAGGTCTCGGAGGGAAAATTTAATTGATCTGGAAATCACAGATGGCGCAGGGGGTTCCTCTACAGTCAATTAGGGCCCCAGAAAGCATGCATCCAGAGGATTTCTTGAGATTTTTTCGATTTATTTATAATAATTGTACAAAAATGACATA
>NW_019395861.1:0-509 GCF_000612105.2 Orussus abietinus
ATTACAGTCAAATAATTAATATTTAAATTAACAAGATATTTATTCGATTCAATGAAATTATCTTTTTTCGGTGTTTGAATACTTGAATTTAAAGAGACGCTTTCATGGACCTTTATAAACGTCTTGGTAATTTTACAGTTTATCGTAATCTTGGTAATTCATTCGAGTGGCAGGAGCGATAACTCATTTTATTCGAAATTGTATCCCGGGGAGATTTTTAAGGTATCGACGTCTCAGTGAACGGACGGTTTTTTTTTTCCATCGAGCCAAAGAAATATTTTCTTACCTAAAAGAGTGATTATCCTACTCGAGTAAATCGCATGCAACGTCTCTCCGGACTCGTGCCGATTTATTGAAATTTATCCAAGTCAAAATAAATTCTCTATAAATTAGAAAAATATTTCTTTCTGGCGTACAATTGAGATTTTCTCATTTCCAGGATTCCACCCTCGATAGTGACATTCACCTGCTCACGGCAGGAGCGATAACTCATTTTATTCGAAATTGTA
>NW_019395862.1:0-1509 GCF_000612105.2 Orussus abietinus
CTGTATTGCCCAAAAGCAGTCATTTTGACTACTTGGAAAATTTTTAGAAAAAAATTTAAAACTGAGTTATTTATGGTCAGCAAAGTGGGGTCCTGAATTTTTTTAAAAGAACTATGCCCAGAGATAAGTTCAAGCAAATCCTACGATTTATTCATTTTGATAAAAGAACCGAAAGAAGTAGACGCCTCCAAACAAATAAATTTGCCTTGGTTTCGGAAATATGGGACAAGTTCATTGAAAATAGTCAAGCTTACTCTCAACCAGGGCAAAATATAACAGTTGCCGAGCAATTATTTCCGACAAAAGCCAGGTGCAAGTTTTTACAGTATATGCCTAATAAACCCAACAAATTTTGCTTCAAATTCTGGCTTGCATCAGATGTTAGTAGCAAGTACGTTTTGAATAGTTTCCCTTACTTGGGGAAAGATGAACAACGACCATCGTCAATGCTTCTCAGTGAACACGTTGTTCTGAAACTTGTCGAGCCATATACAAGCTGTGGAAGGAATATCACGACCGATAACTATTTCACTACCATGTCTCTCGCGACGAAATTATTGGCCAAAAAAACAACACTAGTTCCAGGCATAAATTTGTGAAAATTGATAAAAGTAATAAAAAAATGTTACCGCTCGCGATTAGATCGGGTGACGCGGGAGGGTGGTTTCTTCGCCGGTTACGTGGACACCTTCTTGAAGATCTAGCAAGAGGCTAGCAGCCTGCCGAACGATTGCGTCACCGACGAGGCTAAGCGGCTCTACGTCGAGCGGTACGAGAGCGCCGAGGGCGTGAAACTCGACGCCGATAAGATACGCAAGAATCCCGGCTTACGCTCAGTGGCGAAACTCTGCTTGAATTCGTTTTGGGGTAAATTCGGGCAACGCGAGAACCTACCGAAAACCGAGTTCGTTAGAACACGTCGTCGCCTCGTCGAGATGTTATACGACTTACTGCCAGTAGTCGTACGAAATCCTCTATGCGACGTACGTTAGCAAGGACGAGGCGACGACGGCGTCGCTCGTCACGAACGTGGCGATCGCGGCATATACCACGGCTCAAGCGCGGCTCAAATTGTACGAGTATCCCGAACGTCTGGACAGGCGAGTTTTGTATTACGACACCGACTCGGTGATATACCTACCGCGAGATAACGAGGACGCGTAAGAGCCACCCGTAGGGTGCTTCCTCGGCGACCGGACGAACGAACTCGAGAGCTACGGACCCGGAAGTTACATCCGTTCATTCGTATCGCGAGGACCGAAATTTTACGCGTACGTCGTCCGTGACGCGAATGGACCCGAGAGCGAAGTGAGCAAAGTTAACGGGATCACGCTGAACCACGCGAATAGCGGTCTCGTGAATTTCGCTACGATTCACGCGTTCGGCATGGGCGAGAGTGTGGAACCGATCACCCGTGGGCCCGAATTCGATGTCTTTCAATATGCAGATTCGTAAGAGCAAACTGACGGTGCACCACTCCGTAGATCAAACTCGTACGAGCCGTTCGCG
>NW_019395863.1:0-502 GCF_000612105.2 Orussus abietinus
TACTACGCGCGACCGCTCCCGTCAACGACACCATCGCCGACCACCCCCCCAGCAGGCGCCGCGGGATCCGGGACCCTGTACTGTCTCCGCCCGTAGACATGTTCGACATAAATGTCCCGCGACCACTTTATGGTCTCCGATATCATGAGCCGGCGCATCAACGATGCGTACCGCGGACTGATACGCAGAAGGTTGAGCACCGGCTCATTTCGCGGATCCCATGAGCCCACGGACCAGGGGCTCGTACTTTTGAATTTTCCGAGCCCTGGCTTGGAGGAACGCCTCCTCCGTGTTCTCGAACGGAGTGGCCACGTCTATAACGGCAACGCTCTTGGCGGCCTCGTTCCTCACGACGATGTCGGGTCGCAAGGCCGCCAAGTCCCCACCGATACCCCCAACACGGCGATGCACGTGAACGCCCCCCGGTAGTTGGGCAGCGTTAAGGGGATGTGAAAGGCGTCTCTGAGGGATCAAATCGTTTATAAAAGTTTTCTCCGAACTG
>NW_019395864.1:0-471 GCF_000612105.2 Orussus abietinus
TGTTAAAAGAGGATATTGGCGTAGTGTATCATCATTTTCAATCCAAGTATTGAGTGGCATCATCAAGGTGACATGTAAGCTACATACTATCATAACAGAAAACATTGCAAAATAACATACACGTCTCCCCATTTGAGTACGTTTTCGCATAATATCGATTAATGTTAAGCCCATTTTATTGTACAACCCATTGGTGCTAATAAACTTCAATTCTGATAAAGCATTTCGCACCTGGCTCCCTGTCCAGTGTACGCGAGTAGCTCGAACAGTCCCCGTGCGTACCAGCGAGAATATGAGAGTAGCTACGGCCCCTATTTCGTAACTATTGCACGGCGCTGCCCTCTCGGTAACTGACGTGTCGAAAAGCGCGACACGTGGTAAACGTAGAGTCCAGTCAGAGGGCCTATTCTCGAACTCGTAACGACGGATATCGTTATTATACGTTTTATTCCAATGGGCTAACGATAACGA
>NW_019395865.1:0-469 GCF_000612105.2 Orussus abietinus
GGGAGGGGGGGGTATTGGATTGTATAATAGAATTTGTTACTTTCTATTCCCGATAGTATACATTAGTATGTAAGTGAAACCAGACACTGGGTTCAAAAACAAATCGACGCAGAGAATATCGGTGTCACAAAAACACAAATGTAGGATTTAGATAGCGAAAGAACCAAGGGTTCTTTTGTATAAAGCCGACAACGACTGGTGGAGTCTGTGACCCTAACACTTGCGTCGCTAGTCTCCAGGAGAAGTTCATGCCGTACAGATGGTCCTTCCTCGTGAAATTAAATTAAAGAAATCAAATCAACTTTAATATTGTAGGAAGTGAAATTAACGAAGGCAAATCTACTACTGACAAGTCTATATTTTCGAAGATTCGTAGATTATTAATCGTTAAAAAATATATGTGTAAGCCTCGTGTAGAAATTGGTCCAACTGTTCGCTCCTATGATCCGTGACCAAGTGGCGTCCCGTC
>NW_019395866.1:0-488 GCF_000612105.2 Orussus abietinus
AGCTCAACAGGGTCTTCTTTCCCCGCTAATTTTTCCAAGCCCGTTCCCTTGGCAGTGGTTTCGCTAGATAGTAGATAGGGACAGATTCCAAGTACCGGCCCGAGGGCCAACCGCACCTGAGGCTTGAGCCTCCTATCGGCACCCCAGTGGGGTGTACAAATCCACCATCCAGCAGCCACCACCGCCAAGAGAACACCGCAGATGTTGAGCGACTGGCCAGGAAAAACCCCCCCGCCTCATGCCCGGCCCGCGTACCTGGAAGGGGGGAGCACCAAGGATCACCCCCAGCGGGCAACGGGAACAGCCCATGTACCCGCAAGGGGGGAGCCGCAGCGCACCCCCTCGCGGGCGACGGGCAAGTCCGCGGAACCGCAAGGGGGGAGCCACGGGCACCCCCTCGCGGGCGACGGGCCGCACCGTGGAAGCGCAAGGGGGGCGTCAAAGAGCACCCCCTCGCGGGCGACGGGCCGCGCACTCATTAACAGGGA
>NW_019395867.1:0-460 GCF_000612105.2 Orussus abietinus
GTTCGGAGAAAAACGTCATGAGCGATTTACTCCCTAGGCGTCACTTTTATCTCACCTTAATGTTTTTGCAAATTTTGCAGATTTAGACAATTATCGAATTAAAAAATCAGGGGGACGGCTGATAATGGCGTAATGGCTGAGAATATATTAACAATGTATTCGATCGTTCCATGGAGCTAGACCGAACGAGAGATTCTTTTTATAACTACCCGATCGCGTTTTATTCCCTATGAAACTTTTCTCCGAACCGGATATACCAAACCGTTTGTAGGAGGCCCTGAAGAAGATCCGGACACCCATGAAATTTCAATATTTTTTCAAATTTGTTTGTAAATAATTTCATGATTTTTTTATAAAACATGGAAATTTCATGGGGTCAAGACCCTTCTTATAGTCCAGTTCGGAGAAAAACGTCATGAGCGATTTACTCCCTAGGCGTCACTTTTATCTCACCTTAATG
>NW_019395868.1:0-877 GCF_000612105.2 Orussus abietinus
CCGGTTGTAAGCCTCTCGCTCTTGTCGGAGGCGGTCTCTTTCTACCTCGATCAACCTCCCTACTCGCTATGCGACACCGTCCCCCCTCCCCCCGCCTGTCGAGCTTTCGACCCTTCCGTCTGCCTCTTCTCCCCTGCGCTTCACCCCTGCGTTTCACCCCCTGCTGACCGCGCCAAGGAGGCCCCTAAACTCGCGTTTAATCTGCCTCTTCGTTTCCGGTGCAGTCAGCGCCCCGCGGATAAAGGTCGAACTATGCACCTCCGTTCCGTATCAGTTCAGCATCCGTCTTGTACCCTCCGACGGGGCTGTTCACTCGGAAATCAGGAAAATCTGAAGGGATGTTCACTCAAGAAATCATGGATTTTAAGGTGGTGAAACCCCCTTCAAGTCAGTCGATTCGAATACAACACTTTTTTTTAAGGGTATTGGACCAAACTGTCCGAAACTTTGACACATGACTCGTGATTATCTAAGAATTGTCCCGATACATTCGAAATTTGGATTTTTGAACAAAATTTCTTACCTTAGCCCAGACCAGAACCTAAGTGGCGAGCTCTCATATTTCGATCTATATATAATTATCGAAGGCTCCGATATGAGAAACGAAAGGGTCAGGACAATTTTACGACAATTTTGAACACTCTGGTAATCGATAAACTCGCATTTGAACGGGATAAAGGCGAAAAAAGTGTTGCATGCGCTTCTATGCCAAGACTTTGGTAATACGACGTCTCGGAGTGAAAATTTAATTGACCTGGAAATCACAGATGGCGCAGGGGGTTCCTCTGCAGTCAATAAGGGCCCCAGAAAGTATGAATCCGGAGGATTTCTGGAGTTTTACTTAGATTTCATTATAATTTTAATACGAAAACGACAG
>NW_019395869.1:0-456 GCF_000612105.2 Orussus abietinus
TTACGAGTCTATATTTTCGTAGATTTTACCGAATTTGTGCTACTAGGGAATGTCTTGCTTTCATTGGAAATTATTGCTAATTCATATTACAGGATTCATTTTCAAAATCATAAATCGTTAAGGTGAAGTGAAACAACGTTGAGGAACTTGATCGTCGTCGGTAGAGAAGATTTTTCTAAATACCTACTTTGCCGACGTCGTTTTTATATTCACAGCCGTGTCGAATTATACGCATTTTTCCAGGGTGGCGTGCAAGTTTCAAGAGCAAATTGAAGCAGTTTTGGGCAATTTCGTGTCGAATTTTGGGTTGAAATGGCCCAAAGGTGGACGGAAGAGCCCACGTTGACATTTGAGCCGCTCTGTGCACACATTGATTAACTCCATAAAACAAAAAGTTGAGAAATGCGATGAAGTAATGTAGATTCTTTTTTAAAATTCCTATTATAATATAACTTC
>NW_019395870.1:0-453 GCF_000612105.2 Orussus abietinus
ACTACTTTCTTTAATTATACAATTCTTTTGAAATCGATTAACTTCATCGGCAATTTAAAATAATTCATAACGTTCTTCTTAAATATATGATTAATTATTACGAATCACTTAATAAGCAAGTGTCATCTAGAAAATCAACCACATATTGCTGCGATTTATTTTCTTTCTTTCAAACATTTGATCAATTCTTCGTGACACTGTATCTCCATCATTTTTCCATTCATTAGTTACGACTTCTATTCACGTTTCAGCGTTTAATCTATCTAAAATGAACTGCGAGAGTTTCCTGCAACTTGATTTCCGAAAGTCTAAAGCCAATTGTCAGAAGATAAACGACCAAACTCCGGTGCGAAACGTGTGTCGAAACTTTTCCCATTTCGTTCTCTCCTCCAAAAATATTTACGACAAGAATTGGGCAGTCTCGTTAATCCTTTCTTAAATATATTTAATCCA
>NW_019395871.1:0-445 GCF_000612105.2 Orussus abietinus
CTAACCCGTTTTTTTTCATAAAGAAGAAGAAATAATATATAAAATTCAAAAGTTTTCAGTAACTTTCATGTGGAGACTCTGTTATAATGGTTCTTAGTTTAGCGTTAGTTGAGATACACTTAAGTTTTACTACCGTTTTTGTTCTCACTTTCTCTTGTCCAGTACTTACAATGGTGAAAACTGTTTCACTCCCACGCTAATACTTAACGCAAAATGTCATTTTTTTTGTTTTTTTAAGTGAACTATTATCTGTTAACCATTCTTGACGTGGATTGCAATTAGAAATAATAGGTCTACTACCGAAAATATTTGATTACGTGGCTATTCAGAATTTAGTTCGCACATTCCCAGGACTGTTATTTTATTATGAAATGTCCTTTTTTATTTTTTTAAGTTAACTACTATCTGTTAACCATTCTTGACTTTGCTTGCAATTAGAAATAAT
>NW_019395872.1:0-444 GCF_000612105.2 Orussus abietinus
TAAAGTCGGAGAAGGTAACTTTGAAAGGTACGGTCAGTTACCGAGAATATTGAGAATTTATGAGAACATTTGTTTCTTTTATTTATATTTTAGGTATCTTCAAACAAGTAACAGTTTTTTTCAGTACTCCCATAAAGTCCAAGCTAAAAAGCTATAAAGTAAAAAAAAGCTAAAAAGTAATAAATATCGTTAAAAAAAATGTTAATTATAAAGTTTTATTTATTTCCAAAGGAAAATATTCAGGTATAACTGTATGTGGAGTTTCATGTGCTTTGTCTTGTCGTATTCTACGAGAATTAACGTGTGTATTTCAACCCTGTTATTTTCATATGGGTTTTAAACAAAACGTAGAAGAGGATGATTACATAGAGAATTGCACGTATATATAAACGAAAGTTATATAATTATATTGTAACGTGGTGGGCTCGATGCCCCCTCACGTTA
>NW_019395873.1:0-695 GCF_000612105.2 Orussus abietinus
GTGTCAAAGTTTCGGACAGTTTGGTCTAATACCCTTAAAAAAAAGTGTTGTATTCGAATCAACTGATTTGAAGGATGTTTCACTTCACCTTAACGATGCGAGCGCTACTTGCGGAAAATGAGGGAACTCCGATCCCAAGTGACCGAAACATTTCCTACGTATATTACCGGAAATGCTTTTAATTTTGCAATTAGGGTACGCGGTGATACGATAATCCGCGCATGATATACAGAATGTGATGTTTTTAAAGCGATAAAGACTAGCGGACGATAATTTTTTAATTAAAAAATTTCATCGACGGGGGCGCTCTCGGCGCTAGATCGGACAAAATCTGAAGTTCTTGGACTCCATTATCGATAAAGAAGCGGAATCGCCTGATATGCTTACCGTATATTGTATATTCGAGGGATGATCCCGTTTACCGCAGAGGAAGGAGGGCGTCTTGCAGCAACTATCAGGAACCAAGCTACCGTTCTTCAGGACCTCTTCGTCCTTGTGCCACTCGCTGACGAGCCAGTCCTCGAATCTCAGGGCGCCGCAACATTTGAACTGAAAAAATATAAGAAAATTCCAGGTATCTCATGAACACCTATACCTTACATTTTTTTCTTTAAATAAATCGAGGAATTCGTGTTACGAATAATCAAATATGATTCTGCAGATTCGAGCGATATTCTGATGAGTCAATCCTCGAA
>NW_019395874.1:0-450 GCF_000612105.2 Orussus abietinus
ATCGTCCCCACTTGGTGGTGAACGCCGTTAAGAACGTATGATTTCCTGAATAGATAACTTCTCAATTTGTATTTAGCTTTCCACTTCTAATAAAATTTTCCTTCATACTTTGTGCCAGATAAATGTAATTCGTAGGATCATGCACAAGAGATGGGAATATTTCGTGTGCTAAAGGGCAACTAACGCATAAGGAAAGGGAAGCGTGAATTAAGTTAACCTTGGGGATGAAAAGCAGAATCAAAGCCAATTCACGTAATAGCTGTGCTATGTGGTAAACTACGATTAAGTCTCGTCAAGGTGATGTTCCATGTGGACCCAAGTAGCACAAAATATTTGTCCTATATTATCTATGTACTCAACGAATATCGTACATTTTGTAAATATTTAGCAGACATTTGAAATATTTGCAAAACGCTAACTTTAGAATATTATCCCTATAATATTTATATA
>NW_019395875.1:0-440 GCF_000612105.2 Orussus abietinus
GACCGTATTAGCGACCATGACATACGAGGCACGCCGTGCTTTACGATCTTCCCCCCTTGGGAAGAGGAGAGATTACTCGAGCGTGAAATCAATTAATAGTATGATTTTTATATTTGGTCAATATTTACAGGACTTGGTCAGACAGAGAAATTCGAACGTTACTGCCCCGATTGTATATACTGCCATTAGACTATAGCTTAGTCTTAGAATTTGAAAATATCATAACGAATTGTTCTCGTAATGTTATCATTACTGAAACTCCGGAGCCACCGATGAGTGAAAGATATCTCGATTCAACTCTTGTGAGTACTACTTCTACTATGCAAGGAGGGAAGGCTTCAAGGATGTTCTCAGTTAAGGAGCATTATACGGGAAATAAGGTACGCAATGCTCAAGTACGGGAAGATGCCCCGAGGGCCAGGGTCGAACAGGAACTGGAA
>NW_019395876.1:0-428 GCF_000612105.2 Orussus abietinus
TTTTTCTTATGTATATATCACACCTTCATATCACCTTAATTTGTACTCTTTGTTGCTATCTCTTTCGTAAAACTGTTCAATGTTCAAATAGCGCATATTGGTAGAATTTTCCAAAATGTAAAAAAATTGTATTGAAAAAATATTCGAGTTATTTCCGCGACCGATATTTATGTATACAACCAATGTTTAAGCAATATTGTTTTTCTATTTGGGTTACATTCGGAGGAATATTTCCACAGAAGCGATGAAACATCATGCTGAAAATTTTATGGAAATTTCCGCCAAGGAATTAGGAAGATAACAAAGGACCCATTTCTTGTCGTCTTTAGTGATTATAATGGGTACTAGGGGATTTTGGATTTATGGAATTTTCCCTAGCCAGGAACCTACGACTACCCTAGTAGCATAGAATAATTTCTAAATATTTC
>NW_019395877.1:0-418 GCF_000612105.2 Orussus abietinus
ATTATCCGCAAAATGTCCTCAAGGATCTGATATTTATTAAAAAAAAAAAAGTGTGAACGTCACCCCAGAAAAATTATTTTCCAGGGAAGGCGAAAATATTCATTAAAAATGTCGGGAAGTTTTTTTGAGGACACTTTGGGCTGTCATATCGCACAAAATTTGGCATTCGCTTGTAAAACTACAAGTGTATTACACAATTTCACCCACTTTCAGTATCTTTGCAAAACGAATGCAGAAAAAAATCCTCAAACATTTTGAATAACATTAATCATCCAATAGGAGATACAATCTGAACCTCAATAAAAGAATCTTAATCTATGATCAAATCTAAGAAAAAAATCATTCGACCTTTTCTCATACATAAAAAAAAATGAAAGTACTCCAGAAACTTTATTTTTATTCCTGTAATCTTGAATCA
>NW_019395878.1:0-430 GCF_000612105.2 Orussus abietinus
TTCATTAGTAGTGTACTCAGTCACAGTATTTTCAATATAGATTTTTAGGAAATAATGTATACATATATATGAATTTTATAGGACATATGTGCAGATTAATTTGCATATGGAATCGCATGGATTTCGGCACATTCACTTTTCCATTTCTGACGTTCAATTGATGTTCGTTTGATACGTCGACAAAATAATTTCACGAAGTCCCGATCAGAACTGATCAGCATCGAATCCAGTGCAGACTTTATAAGTTCCAAATTTGATTTGATTCAACGTATGATTCCCGTACCTTGGGTATCGAATATCGCTGACTCTATTTTTTCGTAAAAACAGTGAAAATTCAATTTTATCGTTTCACCACGGAGATTGTATTACTAGTTAGAAACGGGTGATGACTGCATCGTCGAATCCGTTGCGAAACAATTTTAGCCTCTGA
>NW_019395879.1:0-416 GCF_000612105.2 Orussus abietinus
TTTCAGAATTCAAAGGATGACAATTCAAGGATCACTTTTGATTTTCTCCCATAGACATATTGTCCCAATATCTAAAAAATATTATGGAAAATGGGAAACGGGCTCAAAGCATCGTGGACACCTCGGCGATGAAGAGGGAGTACAGCCGAGACTGTTTCTCCCCAAGAAGAAAGTTACCATGAATATTTCATCCCCCGGAAGGGTAAGGTATCGCAACGCAAGCATTTCCCCAGCGTTTATCGCATCTCCGAAAGGGATCCAGGGCATGATATTTAATATACCTGGGATATTTATTCCTGAAGAATACACCCTGAATGTTTAATACCCCCGGAGGACGTGCACTGGGTCCGATAAGTTTGCCTTGCATTCTTTGTATGCGGCGTTTATCACTTCTGAATGTTCGCCTTCGTGCCTTC
>NW_019395880.1:0-415 GCF_000612105.2 Orussus abietinus
CAGGGAATTTCCAACGGGGCGAATTGTTTGTCGCCGTTAGGAGGTCGTTGCGCTCCGTCGAGTGCTCCGGGACGATTAGACGGCGTTTATAGAAAAGCGTAAAGTGGAAAAATTGGAAATGATAAAATGTATAAACACCCCCTGGGAAAAAAAGGATCATTGAACGAAAAATAGGATTCTTTGAGCGGTACCGAAGAAATATATTTAAAATTAATAGAATAATTATTTGACCGAAATAAACTGGAATTAATTGGATGCAACGTTTGTTCAGGATTATGACAATGGTAGTGTGCAGATTAACCCGGGGATTTTTATCAGTGCAGGGAATTTCCAACGGGGCGAATTGTTTGTCGCCGTTAGGAGGTCGTTGCGCTCCGTCGAGTGCTCCGGGACGATTAGACGGCGTTTATAGAAA
>NW_019395881.1:0-412 GCF_000612105.2 Orussus abietinus
ACGGGTCGGATGTTTGCGGAGGAGCTTCTCGATTGAATCTGCAATATGTGCTGAATTTTCTATATATACATGGGTATACATATAATATACATATATACGGTTTATATATATATATATATGGAAGCCGGCTCGCCTCCATGGGGGGTCGTTCGATATTGACTCTGGCGCGGAGCCTATGGCAATAAATTGACTTTAATCGAGATTCGAGGACCGATTTTCAGAAACGCCGACGCCAGCAATTCCGACTAATCCTCAGACATTTCCATTTTTAGTGTTTTGGCAATTTTTTAAGTCCAAGGTGTTCCATTAAAAGTGAGGAAAGAGATAAAAAAAGGGAATTAAAAAGCCGGCTCTCCGGCGTTCCTTTCGGGCCTTACGAATATTGCGAGAAAAAAAAAATGGAATAATTGGA
>NW_019395882.1:0-425 GCF_000612105.2 Orussus abietinus
GAAAATTTTTTAATTTAAAAGTACAAGATTACTTCACTAACCTGATGTCATTTATCCAGATTTAGAAGCCACTAAATCAAGAAACTCGTAGCGTTGAGCGATGCGAGAAACGCGCCCTGGGGCCCTATTCTCGAAACTGTGACCCTAGATGTCGCATGCGAGAACAAAAACGATATTCTTGAGTCCATCTCGCGTACGACAATGAAGTCGTATACGAGAATTTTCGAACGTTTCATCTCGAGTGGGTCCTACCCACTCGAAGCTGGAAATCTCATATGAGAATTCTAGGGACAAGCATACTTTTCGTTTAAACTGAGGTTATGTAACATGGAGTCTAAGACCGAAACCACCGAACTGGAAGGATCACTTGCACCCCGAGCTACAGTTGTGCTGCTCTGTACTCCGGTGATCCAAGAGCATCAAGC
>NW_019395883.1:0-727 GCF_000612105.2 Orussus abietinus
ATATAAAAACAAACGTCGGCAACGTAGGCATTTAGAAAAATTTTCTTTATCGACGTCGATCAAGTTCCTCGACGTGTTTCACTTCACCTTAAGTGCATGATCAGTAGTGCACGCCAACCGCCAGGTATATGTGCCCAGCGAGCATTGTTTCGTTTTCGGGAATTCGGGTAAACCAGGCGATTGCCAACTTTCTCATTTTTAGCAGCGTACCTCCTATCCGTAACTCGCGCAGGCAATTAAGGAGAAAAAGGGAAGGACGAAACGCCCGATTCAATTTTCAAACCATACCGGATCCCCTTTGTTCCCATTTCCACTCGTTCTCCACCTCCTTTGTACCACTCCCGCACTTTGGAAAGTGAAATCTTCGTGGGTTTAAAAATTCGTTGAAGCTTTCCTTTCTAGTCGGTGCACCCTCTGTGGGGATTCTCTTCCCGTCGCGTCAGGGAATTTCGTTGATAACGCCCGATAAATCCTTACCTCCGGTACCGGGACGCTAAGAGAAGCTTCATAAAGGCGCTTAAATTCGTTAAGATCGGATCTTGCGGAGATAGGTTATCCCATCGAGAGGTGTTTGCCCTAGATTTCCGGGCGGCGTTTTTTCTGCGACGCGACGACGTTGAACGCATATGCCAGGTTAAGGTGAAGTGAAACACGTCGAGGAACTTGATCGACGTCGATAAAGAAAATTTTTCTAAATGCCTACGTTGCCGACGTTCGTTTTTATATT
>NW_019395884.1:0-406 GCF_000612105.2 Orussus abietinus
GGAATAAAGAAAATACATTTTAATGATTTGACTACCAATTAAAATAGCATAAAATGCTAATAATAAATTTATATAATAATAATTTAAATAATTTTTCCCTTACTAATTACTTGCAGCCCACTGATGATATATCGGTGGTGCTTGAACAAGCACCGGTTGAGCAGCGATCTGTTGCCGGAACAGGTGACGACGATTTTCTCTCTGCCTCTGGCGAGGGTGTATCGGCGGCTCGTCTTGCTGCTGCTGCTGTTGGTGCTGCTGTTGCTGCTGCTGTGGTTGTGGCAACGCAGGCTCCGGCTGAGGTGGCGGTAGCGGAGGAGGTTGTGGCGGCAACGGCCAGTAACCTGTTGATGGGAATGCCCTAGAAAAGAAATTATTAATTTAAACAAAATATTTGGATATAACG
>NW_019395885.1:0-8457 GCF_000612105.2 Orussus abietinus
TACATCCACGCTGAACAAATTCCGAAACGCTATTGACGCTGGTTTTATAGTACATGACGCAGATATCCAAAAATGGGCTCTAGAAGCATGGGGAGAACAGACAAACAACGACATGAGTTTTAAAGCATCGTCAAAATGGTTATATAATTTTAAAAAAGCTCATCGTATTGTGTCACGAAAAATAAGGAAATTTATTACAAGGAAGACATTAGAAGACGACGCCAATTTACAAAAAGTAACTAATGAATTTCTAGACACTGTAAGACCACTGATAGCGGAGTACGGGGCCGAAAATGTGTATAATTCCGACCAAAGTGGATTTCAGCTAGAAATTCATTAGTTACTTTTTGTAAATTGGCGCCGTCTTCTAATGTCTTCCTTGTAATAAATTTCCTTATTTTTCGTGACACAATACGATGAGCTTTTTTAAAATTATATAACCATTTTGACGATGCTTTAAAACTCATGTCGTTGTTTGTCTGTTCTCCCCAATAATCCAACCAATAATTTCGTGTGATGGACGTTTACTATCACCGCTGTTGGTAGTGTTGAAAGAAGCAAGTGGCCAATTCGGACAGGTCGTGGAAAAAACATTGTTTCGTCCACAAAATATTTTTCCTTTGGCTTCGAAGTCTGACAAGCTAACTTCAGGTAAAGACGCCTTAAACTTATTCCTTTAATTTATTAACTTGTATACTAGTAATGATTAATGCGATTAAAAAAATTTTAGAGCATTTTAAAACGTGGTTGAAGGATGTCCTCTACCCTAACATTGGTCAACAAAGCGTTCTTCTGCTTGACTCCTGGAGCGAACACTGCAGCGATACAATTGAAAAAACGAAACCTGCCGACAAAAACATTGTGGCAATGATGATACCAAAGGGAACCACGGGTCGAATCCAACCTTTAGATGTCTATGGTTTTCGAGTATGGAAAAATTTTGTGAGGCGTTTTTCTGATATTGTCCTTTTACATAATTATGACGTTATCCTTCATTTACGGAATAATATCATAAAATTGCAATCACTCGTGCATAATCAGTTGTCTTCTCCTAGATATAAAAGCATGTTTCAAAATGTATGGTATAAAAGTGGTTATATCGATGAAACATTAGAAAACTTCCCGAACCCGGTTAATTTTGCCATTGAAAGATGTTCAGTTATGAAATGTAATGTTTGTGGTGCAGCAGCAATGATACGGTGTTCTTGGTGCAAAAAAGCATTTTGTATAAAGCACTTTTTCCACAAATACCACTACTGTAATAAATATGATCAGTAATATTAAATAATCTCCTGCTTTATAGAAAGATGTAAAAAATATTCTCTTATAACTTCCTGTTGATTTATTTCAGAATTAATATTTATATGCACACTCTTCTTGAATGTACTATTCTCGTACCTAAGGTATCGAATATCTCTGACTCTATTTTTTCGTGAAAACAGTGTAAATCCAATTTTATCGTTTCACCACGGAAATTGGGTTACTAGTTGGAAATGGGTGATGACTGCATCGTCGAATCCGTTGCGAAACAATTTTAGCCTCTGAAACTATTTTTTAATTTATTTATAAATAATTGCATGTTATGAAAATCAATGACATTTTGAAGAATTACCACGTTAACACGACTTATGTACGATGAATTGGTAACGATATAACCCAATAAAGGTAGTCGGGATATACCCTAATACCACCTACATTCATTGTTTACAACCGATGTGTAAATGTCTATTGGCAAAAAGCAAAAAACACGTATTTCTTAATTTTTTGCGAGCAATCACATCGCGTAAGTGGAACTTCAGTAGGAGTGCTTGTTTAATGGATATTACAAAAAAATGTCACCTGAAGGGTAGTTCACCCCCTTGAGGGGGTGCAACATTGCTGAACAATATTGTGTTGTCACCGTCCTTATACAGAATACGTTTATGCAAAGTTTCGTCGAAATCCCTCCACTGCTCCTACGAAAAATATTTAAAAAACCGATTTTTCGCTAAACTTTGGGGGGTTGTTTCACCCCTTAAATGTGGACCATAGCAGATATAAAAAAACACGTGTCTCTTACATTTTTGTGTTCTTCAACATATATGAAACTCAATAAGATCGGAGGCGGACACTTGGGAATGTTTCCTTGTTAGTCAAGTGTCATATCACCGGTCATCCTCAACTTCGAGTGCAGCTCCCGGTCCCCAGTACTCCGTTCCTAACGAGTCAGAGACCGTGACCGCCGGACTTCCTGTCGAGGACCACTACCCTGCGAGCTGCAGTAGTGCCAGTCGGTACTCCAGCGATCCAACCACCGAGTCAGGACCAGACACCTTGCCACCGGCAGTAGGCAGTACTGCGACTTCCGTTGGACGGGAGGCTTCTACAAAACCTCCAACCTTAGGACACGCCACGGGACGAAGGTGTTCACGCACAGTCATTCGGCTGGGTCGATCAAAAGAGACTGTCACCGAATCGGGCCGCTGATCAAGCCAGATAGAGGATCCTTCGCAAGCTCGACTCATCCTCATCACATTCTAGATTATTTCTTAACCCTTCATTTCCGACCGAATTCTAACCATTATTGCGATTTCCATAGATTAAGAATCCGTCAATTTCCGTTAAACAGCTGAGCTCGAAATCTCAGCATCACGAGACAGAATCACGCGTAGACCGCCATTAAGCACTACAGAATTCCCGCATCAGCACTCCGACATCCAGTAACCTACCGCCGCTGAAGCGCGCTATCGCGACACACGAACCGCCGCGACGCGGAAGTATAATAACCTAGAGAAAATTAGGTCAAGGAAACTCGGGTGCCCTCCCAGCTGATTGTAATTTAGACCTCACGAACGAATAAATGTAACTATCATAGTACACTAGCCACATTGCCATTCGTTCGCACCCCTTTTTTTTATTCCTCACTCTCCTAGATCCCACCAGAGGAATTGATCTAACCGCTCGGATCAATCTCCTCACAAAATTAAAATACACGTTACGCGCAAGATTCGGGTAATCTCTATCCGAATCATCCCGGCCTCGCATCCGCTCGGCCGCCCCGTAAACACTGTATTGCAAACGTTCATATTTATAAAATTCATTTCTTTTTCGCCGTTCAGCGCCGTTTTCGCCGTGTTCATCAACAGAGTAAACAGGGAAAAGGTCCTACTGCCGCAAGGTAATAAAACGATTATACCCCTTTCGGAGTTTTTACGTCTTCACCCGCTTTTGAATGGCGGATTACAATACAGGCCGTTATCAACTGTGGATAGTTAAAGTACATTGGTGTGGAAAGGGTTGCACTAGGTTTTCCTAATAGCAGATTGTATATTCGATTTAAAAAAACTTGTTTGAACAGAATTTTCTTTTCGTTCGTAATGTGGTTTTTCGGAAAGGAAGGAAGTTTTCTTCATATAAGGATATGCGTGTGAGAAAGGAAGGTCGATTATTCTTTATTCATTTTTATTTGCATGAATGCTATGTTGCTTTACGTAAAAATCAATAGCAGCCCTGAAAAGGACCTTATCGTCGGTCCTTAGTAGTCCGTCCAGAACCCGTCTCGGTCAACCACTTGATTTAATCGATTCGGAATCGAATCGATTAAATTTGCGAAAAACTCCGGGTTTTACCGTGGCTGCCCTTGCAAAATGATATCATATGGCGTTACGTAACCGGAGCCTACAGCAACGGTTCTGAATTTCTATGACAACATTCAGAGTAAGAAATTCGGGAAGAAAAATGATCGTTCGAATCTTGACCGAGGACTTTGTGTCCCGAGTATGCTCTTCCTGCATTGACGCCGGAAACGATGCAGAAAGAATGTTGAAAGAATATCCTGAGCGGCTGGAATATTCTTATCAGGGATTCGGTGCCTTTTCAAAGTGCTTTGCACCCCTTATTGATTCGTACCCTTGTAATCGTCCTTGAGGAAAGACTGGATAGAGGGTTTTCAAATGAATGAAATATAAAGTACAGACTAGGTATAATTAACAACAAAAAAATGCACAATGGATACAAGCCTAAGTTTGATTATATACGAACTGAAGATTGAGAGTGACGCGATAGAGGCCAATTCACGAGAAACGATCTTCTTCGTTAGGAATGAAGACAAAATTTATGGGTACTTAGGAAAGAAATCTACGTCCTAGAATCGCGGATCTGTCCCGAGTCTGTCTTCCGATTGTGTGATAACCAGCCTGTTCGGTCTCCCTAAAGATGTACGGCGGCTGTCGATACCTAAATCCGATCAGTTCCCTACACCGAGACAGAGTTCTAACAGTCGGGAAGTCCCGAGGACACGACTTTACCGAACGGTGGTCATACGTCTTCCAAGCCCCATCGACGCTGTTTTCGGGTGTTTATACACTATCAAAAGAGCGTCGGTCGCGGGTGGGGTCGATGGACTTTGGCATAAGACGTCACCGTGCGCGGTTAAACGCCAATTGTTGCCCTGCCGATTCTGCAGCATTGCATCTTTGGATCGGCAGCTCAGTCTAAGGTTAGTGAACTGGTAAATTTATAAGGTTTTTGTAAAATAGGGCCTACTTCCGTAACAATGGAAACAAGTTGTAGTATATTTTGCCACGGTCGAACAGCCCCGTAACACCCCAAAATAAATTTAAATGTCAAATATTTCGTTATATCAATTGTCCAACAAACGTGACAAATGGAGGGAAAAGGGAAGAAGGAGGGTGAGCCATCCCAACAGCGACCGAGTCCGTCGACACTCAACCTCGGCGGTAACACGAGGACGGAGGGTCGGTGCGGTAAGAGGATTGCATACTTGTTTCTCTATATCCGCCCTGGAAGCAGTGTGTCCGAATGGAATAGCCTATTTGATGCGCTATGCATAGAAATTGAAGAACAAACTTATGCGGTCAGGTTTTGGGCCCTGACCAGATATAGGTTCCCGTCGGCGTGGCCGGCTCGGTTCGACTGCCGACTCTGCTCGAGGGGTATGGCGTTCTATTTTGCTCCCACGGATCACAAAGGTCTCGAGCTTCCACTACACCTCTCAAAACTCCAGTCTCGGGCCTTCAGGCCCCTGTTGTGAGGGTCTCGATATAGGGCTCCCGATAATCGGATTAGCATCAATGTTTACACACCGGCGAGGAAGACTCGTTCTACGCTAGGCTACAGTCGCGTCACTTCCGAGGCAGCGTTCTCCCTTGCTCTATCGCAGATCTGATGCATCCCTGGCGGCTTTTTCGCTTGCAGTCGTTCACCTTCGGGCCTTATTGCCCCTTCCTTCCACAGCTCGCAAGGTGGTTCGTCATTTTGTAACGACCGCGATCAAGTAATTGACAGAGGGAATGGGGGATTAAATTCCTCCACGAGAAATGTCGTCTCGAATTAACTATGCTATGTAGGTGTAATGTTAACCCTTCGTTGACCATCCCTTTTTCGGACACGTAATTTTATGACATGTATTTGTATTTAAAATACAAGCAAACAATTTATGTCATCAGTTTTTGCGACAGTGGCTATTTAGAGTTATGCGTGTTGTTTAACTTTTTCGAGAGTTGATTCAGTTGATAGAACAAGTATCATTTTGACCGATTCTTTTCTAATGTTCTCATTTCTCTGGAAGTATTTAATTTCAAATGGGAATGGATTCAGAACCTATTTAAAATTGGAAATCCAAAATAGTTTATTGTTCTTATTTCAAATACGAAATAGAAATGGTGTTTTACGTTTTGGAAAGCTATTTCGAATGAATTCAATTCATAAAAGTTACTCCGATTTGCGTTTATAAAAAACTCGGATATGAAAAGTCTTTCTGATATTTACGGGTGCTCATTTACATGCTCATTTAATGATTTACAGGTGGCCATTTATTCGAGGAATACGGAGAAAGGTGTAGAACGTAATTATATAAGAGTCATGAAATCACGATTTCGTTTCTATGTCGGAAAGTTGATGCATCGTACATTTTCTTACGACATTTCACTCAAATATATTTAGAAACTATTTTTTTTAAGCTAAGATAATATTCTAACTTCGTTGCAGTGGATGGAACAACCGAATAGCTAAGAAAGTAAGTAACTTTTAATAAAACTTGTTTTAATATATTCTTCAAGAAATTCTGTAAATAATCATTTAACAGAAACTACGTTTTGTGGATCAGGGACGCTTCACGATATTATTTAAATAATTTTCATAAATTGCTTTTGTTTACGCACAATTATTTCCTTCGGGAAATCCATTCTACCCCTTGGGCGATTCAAATTCCGCGCTGCTCCCACTCCTCGTACGCCGCACAGCCAGAGAGGGCAGTAGGTCTCGGAGGAAACCATCGACGAATGCCAGTATTCCCACCAGAAATGAGTTGGGAGATTGCTCACGGGCAGGGTCGCGCGATCGCATCGTGNTCAAACTCGCACGAACCGTTCGCGAAAAAGTTATCATCGCTTTGCACAGGCGAGATCGACGTTTCCGGCAAACGTGGCGGACCCTCGTGCCCCGAGCCGGCGGCCGAGCCGAGCCGGCCCCGACGACGGGAAACTTATTTTTGGTCTTCTCCTTCCCTTTTCCCTCCACGTGTCACGTTTGTCAGGAAATTCATATAACGAAATATTGGCCAATTAAATTTACTTTGGGCTGTAACGGGACTGTTCGACCGTCGCGAAACATGCTTCAACTTGTTTGCGTATAATATCATATTGCAAGAATGTCAACTCCTTCGAAAATATACAATTTTATTTCAAATCGTGTTTCCTCTATTTACTGTGCTTATTTTAGTTTACGTTTTTCGCAAAATTTCTCTTTGTATCATTTTGCTTTAATGACAATGCCGTCAATTTGTTTTATTTTAAACCACGGAACTCAGAAATTTCATCATTTTTCAGTTTCAACATGGTTTATGATTTTGCATGTCTTAATAAAACAGGGACGACGAAAGGTTAAAGTGTAGATGGCATAGTTTATTCGGGACGACAGTTCTCCCTAAGGAATCGATCCTCCTTTCCCTCTGTCAATTACTTGATCGCCGTCATCGCAAAATGACAATCCACCTTGCGAGCCCTGAAAGGAAGGGGCGATGAGGCCTGCGGGTGAACGAGTCCGAGCGAGAACGCCAGCGGAAGACATTTGACCCGCGAGAGAGCAAGAGAGAACGCAGCTGGGGGACATAAGACCCGCGAGAGATCAAGGGAGAACGACGTTCCGGAAGGAACGAGGCCGTAGGCCGGGGCTGAAAGAGAATCTTCTTTGCCGGCGTGAAAACATTGACAGTAATCCGCTTATCGGGATACTGACATTGAAACCCTTACAGCAGGGGGTGGGAGGCCCGAGACCGGAGTCTTGAGAGCGGTAGTGTAAGCCCGGGGCCTATGCGACCCGTAGGAGCAAGCGAGAACGCCACGCCCCTCAAGCCAATAGTCGGCGGCCGAGCCGTGCCGGCCAAGCCAGCGCGAAAGCGTTATCTAGTCAGTACTCGAAGCCCGGACGCATAAGTCTGTCTCTACTCTAAGAGACGGTTAGAGCATCAAATAGGCGATCTCACTCGCATACACGGCCTCCAGGGCGGATTGAGGGAGACACAAGCATGCGCCATGTTTAACTCAGAAAATGAGTTGAATTTACTCATTTTTTTCCCGCGCACAAGTAAAACAACATAAATCAAGAAATTCATGAAAGAAAACATAAATGCTAGTCTATGTGAATGTGTTAAAATACATTTTATTCTCCTAAAAAATAAGCAGCCAATATAAAACTTTATAAATTTCTTTAGTATCTGTCAAAGTTATTTGGTCCCGTTTTTCTCGCTCGAGTGCAGTCTGAAAGATATCGTGGGTGTCATTTTTATACACTCGATGGCCAATCTGCTTAACGTAGTTTCTAACCATCTTTTCCCGATTCGCCCCGACCAATACACTGAAAAGGAAATCGATTGCTAGAAAATTGATGGTTTAATTTTTCTCAACCTGACTTCATATACATTACTGTAAAATGTAGCGCAAGATTGAAGTGTGCACAAATTGAACGAATAACGCTGGAAAACCATAATATAAAAAATAAGTTTATGAAGCAATGAGAAACCCACAGAATTTCTCGTTAATTTTAAAATTTGATTTCATGAACACATTGAACTTACGACAGTAAAAGATTGAACCATAATTGGAGAGAAAATTTTTTATTGCGGAACGAATTGACAGTTTTGCTATATGATATTATACATAATCGAGTTGTAGCGTATTTCGCAACGGTCGAACAGCCCCGCTACAGTCCAAAGTAAATTTAAATGGCCAATATTTCGTTATATGAATTCCCTGACGAACGTTACACATGGTCGGTAAGGGGGCGAAGGGGGCGAAGGGGGATGAGTCATTCGGGAAACGTTCGTGTCCGTCGACACTCACAAGGAAACATTCCCAAGTGTCCACCTCCGATCTTATTGAGTTTCATATATGTTGAAGAACACAAAAATCTAAGAGACACGTGTTTTTTTTATATCTGCAATGGTCCACATTTAAGGGG
>NW_019395886.1:0-583 GCF_000612105.2 Orussus abietinus
AAACATAATATATATTATAAATGTCTTTTCATTCATTTCATTCATTTTGCCAAGCCTTCCAAAAACTCCTTTCAACCTCGCCTGAATAAAAAATTGCCCAGTTTCTCAGGGGTCCTCTTCGCGCCAGCAAGGAAGAAAAGGAAACGGGCTACGAGGAAAGGGGCCAGAAAAGGGGGGTGGAAAGGGACCCCGGGAAGAAAAAGGCGGGAAACGCAAGAACACGCGACGGCTCGAGAGGAGCGAAGAGGGCGCGAAAGACGGGGGCCGACAAAGCTCTCCTCCTCCTCCCCCCCCCCTCTCCGTCACGGAGGTTGATCTTTGAAGGCGCGATTTCTTAGGCGGCGTCGCGCGGCGCCTAAGGGGGGGGACGTCGGCATTTTTCCCTCAGGTTGCGAATTAATTGAATCAAGCCCGGCCGTCGCGGCGCTGCCGTCGCGACGGATGTGCCGCGTCAAAAGGAGCGACAGGGAGAAGACGATGGTAAGAGAGAAAGAGAGAGAGAGAGTGAGAGAGGGGGTGGCCGCGGGTAAGGGACAAAGAGGGAAGGAAAGGAGAGAGAGAGAGAGAGAGAGAGAGAGAGAGA
>NW_019395887.1:0-402 GCF_000612105.2 Orussus abietinus
TACAAGCACCGTGATATAATCGTCGCGATAATGATATATTACACGTGTCTTCTTAGAAGATAAATTCGTATAATTTATTGTATACCTCGTTTTAAGTACGATCACCTCTGAGTGCGTCGATTATTGCGTGATCTATTATCTTCGCGTAATTAATCCGACTCTTGGGACGGTTTTGACGATTCCGCTTTCTCTCGTACGTGCGTTTACGCAAAACCGGGGATAACTGAGTCAAAACGAGTATATTTGTATCGGTTAATTGAAATGCGTCCCCCTCGGAGAAACATTTACCATTCAATTACGAATTATATTTCTTCCATTAGAATGATGGTAACGCTGTCAGGACTTTGGAAACCGCAACAGGAATTAGGGCAGCTTTTCGAGCTCTTTTGCGATCTCGAAGCG
>NW_019395888.1:0-403 GCF_000612105.2 Orussus abietinus
CAATCAAGCGCGAGCCACCGGTGGTACGCGCCGGCGTGAACGTGTTAACAAAATTCAAATTTCTTTGTCTTAATATTTTGTGCTCTTTATGTGCTAATTATATGCTACATTCGCAAATTTTGTGCTAGCTCGGTTTTTGGAAAAAAATTCAATTTTTCTGTGGGGGTGCTGGGTATTAATATTGGGTATTAATAAAGCTAGCACCCCGGTAATTCGGTATTTACTCGGGAAAAGTCCCGATTCTGGTGCCTTTATCCTGCCCCGTCGACCGCGTGGGCCCTTCCAAGTTGGGCCAGGTCATGTCAGGGATGACTTTTATCTATATATTAAGGAGTTAATATGCTGCCTTCGATAAAAAAAATACTTTATCCAAAACCTTGAATCGTTGACTAACTATACCGTG
>NW_019395889.1:0-401 GCF_000612105.2 Orussus abietinus
TAAGGTACTTGCATCGAAAAATGGATATATGAGTGCTTAGTGTCGAAAAAAAAGTAACGATACCTTCTCGTATCGAATCGAAATATTCTCTAAATAATTTTCTTAATTGTACCATTTGTTCGGATTATTGTTTATATTCGTAATTCTTGTATTTGTGCTTTCAATTCGCCGTCGCGCTTGAACGTAATATTTTTTTACAAATGTATTTATTGCTACTAATTGTTTTCAAAAATACCTCAGTACATTAATTCCCTAGTAGCATGGAATAATTTCTAAATATTTCTTTGTAACCTTTGCTAAATATCTCAAGCGACAGATTTTGTAAGATTTCTTGTAGATTTCATTCGATGATATTTGAAATATTTGTTGAAAATCTCAGTGGCATATTTTGTTACGATAAT
>NW_019395890.1:0-393 GCF_000612105.2 Orussus abietinus
ATACTGTTTAACATGTCCTCGACATTTTTTTACCATTAAACATCCACTCGGATTTTGATTACATGGGTAAGAATTTTCCTCCCGACTTTATCAACGATAATTCACATTAAACATTGTACATGGATTACATCCATACATGGTCAGGGTTTGTGCCCCGAAAATGCTTAGAAAATATTTTATTAATATTTAGAAATTATTCTATGCTACTAGGGGTGTAGGTGAATGTTATCTTATCTATTTCATTAATGTCAATTAAATTTTTCCCGCCTTTCATATCACATTAAAAGTGAAAAATGTTGATAATTCACATTAAACATTGTACATGGATTACATCCATACATGGTCAGGGTTTTAAAATCCAATAAACAATGGAAGTTGGTCTCGACTCCGGAG
>NW_019395891.1:0-409 GCF_000612105.2 Orussus abietinus
AGGTGAAGTGAAACACCCTTCAATACAGTCGATTTGAATACAACAATTTTTTTTAAGGGTATTAGACCAAACTGTCCCAAACTTCGACACATCACTCCTGATCGTCTAAGAATTGTCCTGACATATTCAAAGTTTGCGCCGGGTTCCGACTTTCGAGTCCCGTGAGATTCCGCACCTTTGCTCCGTTTTTCACGTTGCCCTGAATCTCGGATACTTTACTTTTTTTATCATCGACGGATTCTGACGGAAGACGAGCGATATATTAACATATTCCCGACCGCTGACGTGAATTTACGTCTTTTTAAATTTATTCTTGATTGCCGCTGACGTGAATCACGTCCATAACGGTACACGATACAAGTTTGCGGCAACCAGTTTCAGAATTTCATTATTTTCGCCGGTAGTCAGT
>NW_019395892.1:0-391 GCF_000612105.2 Orussus abietinus
ACGGAGCTTAAGGTGATATGAAAGGGTCATTCTATATAAAATTCATCACGAGATCATCGAGGCCCTAAAGAAGAATACGATCCTCGGGAAATTTCCTTTTCGGGAAAAATGTGTGTACTAGTGGCATTTAAATTGCAACACCAGAAATTAGGCAAAAGCAGGATATTAATGATACCTAGAGGTTTCATTGTTTTGGCTGAATTTAAGGCACGATTAATCATTGATTTCCCTTTGAAAGAACTTCCAGTTTTGATCTTTACTGCTGTGATGTGGTGCCACTCGAAATGTCACTGGATGTCGGCCTGATATATCGAAATGCCCACCACCGGCGAAGCTTAACCCTTTTTGTAGACTCGTACATGCAGGACGAGTCGTCTCAACTGCTCCATTT
>NW_019395893.1:0-389 GCF_000612105.2 Orussus abietinus
AACACTTAGCCGACCGAACGGGGAGATCTCCCTGTTAAGTGTTAATATACACGGTGTCCCATTTGAAATAGTACGGCTTAATATCTCTTGTAAAAGAGAAAGGACAGCAAAATTGTTCAAATAAAAGTTGTGGTGTTCGGAAGGGGAAACTCAGTCCTGATGGTATCCAGGCCCTCGTTACTTATGTTTTTTAATGAAAAAATATTCTTTATTGAATTCAGTCTTGAAATCATTTAGAAATTCAAACATAATGCATTTATAATTAATGTTATAATTATAAATGCATTATGTTTGATATTCTTTATTGAATTCAGTCTTGAAATCATTTAGAAATTCAAACATAATGCATTTATAATTATAACATTAATTTTAGTATGTCAAAGCCCAAA
>NW_019395894.1:0-3500 GCF_000612105.2 Orussus abietinus
TTCCTTCATAATTTGGCCCTCAATGGAAAGTTCTTCACCCGGGAACCATTGTACCAATTGTCACCATGTCACCATGGAACCAATTGTAGGAGGAATTTAGATACATGTTTCTGCTATTGACACTTTCCTATATTTCGTCGGTCCTGCAGTCTGGTAAGATGGCTTCCCAGGCAACCCATGAAGTGGAATATACATAAATTAATCGTCTAAATTAAGTCGAATACAACACTTTTTTTTAAGAGTATTGTACCAAACTGTCCGAAACTTTGACACATCACTCCTGATCATCTAAGAATTGTCCTGACACATTCAAAATTTGGATTTAAAAAAAAAAAGTGTTTGACTCAGCCAAGATCAGGACCAAAATGGCGATTAGCTCTCATATTTCGCTCAATATACAATTATCGAAGGCTCTGATATGAGAATCGAAAGGGTCAGGACAATTTTACGACAATTTAGAACACTCTGGCAATCGATAAACTCGCATTTGAACGGGATAAAGGCAAAAAAAGTGTTGTATGCGCTTCTGTGCTAAAACGATGGCAATACGAGGTCTCGGAGTGAAAATTTAGTTGACACGGAAATCGTAGGTGGAACAAGGGGTCCCTCTGCAGTCAATTTGGGCCTCAGAAACCATAAATCCAGGGGATTTCTGGTTTCTGAGGCCCAAATTGACTGGGCGCAGAAGAGCGACGACGTTTCCGGCAAATTCAATAATGCATATTTGCCGGATTAACGTGGGTTGAATGCCCAGGGTAATCCGTCTACGTCTTTGGCGATATCTTTGACACGGGAATACATGCGGAAGAAACGGAAATGAGAAAGAGCGAAGAATCATTTCCTTAAAAGCTCGGAACTCTCGCATAGCCGCGCCCTTTCATCGACTTCCAGCCTCGTCTTTCTTTCTTTTGTTTACACGAGGATGGACGGTCGGATTACGGAATCTTCTCAATGTTTCCGAGGGTTGCCCTCCTTTGATCCAGACATTCAATGTTTCGAGCAGCTTTTTGCGTCAACGCTGCAACAATTAGGAAAAAGACGCGTTGAAGGGAACCTTTACAGGGGAAAAAAATCAGTTTTCAATCTCCACCATGATGCATTGGTTAATAGTATAGGCCATTTTCTCGATAAACGAGTCATCGATTAGGTTTGGATGTTGACTGTATTAACATCGAAGAATACTAAGAAAAATTGTACTCATTAAAAATCTTCCTTGAAAGTAAACCTAATGGTATATTTCTAATCTACAACGCGATGTCCTGCGACCCACGTGGTAACATGTCAATTTTTTGGATAACTTGGGCCAAACTCAAGAGATAGAGAGAAATTGAGGTATTGACAATCTAGAATACAAAAAAGGCACTTTTCGAGCCCCTTAAGGTGAAGTGAAACCCTTTTGAAATTAGTCGATGCGAATACAACACTTATTTTAAGGGTAGTAGAACAAACTGTTCGAAATTTTGACACATCACTCTTGATCATCTAAGAATAAATTGTCCTAACACATTCAAAATTTGGATTTTTGGAAAAAAATTAACTTAGACCTTAAGGTGATGTGAAAGTGGCGTCGAATAGATATTGTTTATAGAACTTTTCTCCCAACTCGATTTGCCGAATAGTTTGAAATTTTACAACATAAATAGGGAGACTATAAGGAAGGTCCTGAAACTCATGAAATTTCAATTATTTTCAAATTTGTTTACAAGCACTTTAAAAATAGTTTATAAAACATGAAATTTCCCGAGTTTCAGGACCTACCTTAGGGACTCCATATTCACGTTTTAAAGTATGAAACGCTTTGAGACACCCAGTTCGCAGAAAAGTTTTATGAACGATTGAGCTTTCGGATGCCACTTTCGCATCCCCTTAATTTACGTTTTAAAGTATGAAACGCATTGAGACACCCAGTTCGCAGAAAAGTTTTATGAACGATTGAGCTTTCGAATGCCACTTTCGCATCCCCTTAATTCACATTTTAAAGTATGAAACGATTTGAGACACCCAGTTCGCAGAAAAGTTTTATGAACGATTGAGCTTTCGAATGCCACTTTCGCATCCCCTTAATTCACATTTTAAAGTATGAAACGATTTGAGACACCCAGTTCGCAGAAAAGTTTTATGAACGATTGAGCTTTCNCAGAAAAGTTTTATGAACGATTGAGCTTTCGGATGCCACTTTCGCATCCCCTTAATCAGCGCCCCGAAATTGAGCGCCATCTTCTCATTCAACAAGTGTTCTCCCCGTCCGAAACGTGTTCTCTTGTCAAAGTTTAAAGCGCTATCTCACCTGGAACTCTCGAAAGCTAAGGAGAAACGACGACACGCCAAAAGTAACCTTCGAGCCAGCCTTAATGCCATTTCGTGACCGACCGTATTTTGCAATAGCCACGACACGCTCGGGCATCGCCTATGCGTGACTATCCGGCTGGATTGGTGTTATTAAATAACAAAGTGTTATTAAATAACAAAGGACATTCTCTCGATTCAAATGAGCGGTGCATCGACAACTCCGGCTGCATTGCGACGATTTCCCGAGGATAATCGCGAACATGAGCCGGACTACGCAACTCCATTGCCAATTTCTCATATCGACCTTGCGATCACGTTTTTAACAATAATGTTAGTTTCAGTGGAATGTATTCCCAATTGAGACTTTAGCCTTATGAACGCGCAAAACGATTCGGAGCACAGCCGGTGGCCAAATGATTGCATTGCAATTTCTTTAAAATAGTTTTTAAATATATAACGAATGTATTAACTGTTGACGCCTTTTCAGATGATGTAGGTATTCCGCTGCAATTAAAAAAAAAAGTTTGACATGTTCCATATCCAAGGAAAATCAGGCTTCGAATACGTCCACATTTTTTTAACACCACAGCCTACCGCACAGTTCCACCAAAATTCTGAGGAACTCGTACCATGCCTTGGTTTTAGTTGAGTAATTGCACAAAGATAGCTCATCTATGATTACATTTACTTTCATACAATTGGAAATATTTTTGTTGATAGTGCAACTATCACTGCAGAAAAAGTAAAACATAATCAGCAATGCTGTCTTTTATTAAGAGTGCAAATAATTTTTTTTTTCTGATAAACTTCCGACAGAAATTGCACTCTCATTTGGTTCACTGAAAACCTCAGAATTCATTCTTCTCTTCAGAATTTCCAAGTACTTGAAACTTTTTAATTTAATTGAAGCTTGAATCACAAAATAGAATGATTACTCAATTTTATATAAGTTTGACCGGAAAATCTTCAAGTTAGTAGTCACTAGAGAAAGACGAAGTAAACTGGGAAATAAATTACAAATATGAGTTCACTGCATTATTGCATTCATGAAAAGTATGATCTTAAACGTAAGAAATTTAATATACACTCAATGTTAATAACATATAATGGGGCGAAGAGGAGGAAAACAAAGCAAGGCGTCATAGAGTCCTTAAGAATTAAGGTTTTATAAAACCAAGGTAATTATTTAATAAATGAATGAATAAATAAAT
>NW_019395895.1:0-391 GCF_000612105.2 Orussus abietinus
AAAGAATTTATTACGAACAAGTTACTTTTTTTTTCATTTAATGACAAAAACAAACCGAATTCCGAATTCTTGAGAGTACACTGTAATGAAAAATTGTAAAAGCGTTTACTATCTATTACATGCAAGTTTCTTAAAGTATAGTGCATATTAATTTTCATTGTTTGCAGCTGATTTTTTCTTTCAGACTTGTAGATTTGATTCACTTACACCGCGAGTCCTTGCGTGACTCCAAAAGGGTCACTCTGCTTTTTACAACGAACGAAGGAAGTCCTCGATTCTCATTTAGAACAACGTAATGCGAAGCTGCATCCCTCCGTACGCTTTATCCCAGTAGAAGTCTGGTTTAAAAACAATTAATCAGAACTACTAGGAGCTGTTTGCCTTTTGGCGT
>NW_019395896.1:0-400 GCF_000612105.2 Orussus abietinus
TCCACTGCTTCTACGAAAATGAATATAAAAATCGAATTTTCGCCAAACTGTTGGAGGTTTGTTTCACCCCTTAACACGTTCAGTGCCGAAACAAATGACGAGTTCGCTGTTGTAAATAGACCGTGGGGCGTATACGCCCCACGCGACAGGGAACGTGTTAAATATGGACCATTGCAGATAAAAAAAAAACACGTATCTCTTAGATTTTTGTGTTCTTCAAGATATGAGCCGCTCAGTGCACACATTGATTAACTCCATAAAACAAAAAGTTGAGAAATGCGATGAAGTAATGTAGATTCTTTTTCAAAATTCCTATTATAATATAACTTCAAATATATAATGTAGAATACAAAAATACAGTTATAGTTTTCATCTAACGGTATATAAAATTAATAAGAAA
>NW_019395897.1:0-373 GCF_000612105.2 Orussus abietinus
ACCGTTTCATGAGAAGTAAGATGAAGTATTCCTAAGAAATAATTACTATTTATAAAATGCCGTACTAAATAAGAAAAATTTTTTTTCGCATTTCGTTAAAAAATAAAAATAAAAATATTCTCCCCGGCGGGGAATCGAACCCCGGTCTCCCGCGTGACAGGCGGGGATACTGACCACTATACTACCGAGGAGTCAGATATTTTCTCATTTTACTACAACGCACTTAAGACTACTATAATATTTCATACCTGTGGATATACATATTAACATATAACTGTAGATAACGTGTTTATAACGTTATTCCAGGTGTTCATATTAACTTAACTTATTTCTGCTAATGTTTATCATGGGATACCGACCACTATACTACCGA
>NW_019395898.1:0-376 GCF_000612105.2 Orussus abietinus
GTCTGATATTATTTGATTTCCTTTTTTGACGGGTTCATAAGAGCCACGCGTTGACCGGTCAAGGATGGTTAAGGTTATCGAGCTCAAGAGATCGCGGATTGGTGACTTGTCTTTATCGAAAAAAAGAGCACATACCGTGTCAAGAGGAGAAGGAAAGAAACGATCGGCATCGAAGATCTCAAGAAATATCCTGGACCGGAGTACAATTATCCCGTTCGTGTGTGGCAAGGACAATAGGCGCCGAGAGGCATCTAGGAGTTGGGAGAAAAGTTTTATAAACGGAACCTCTTTGACGGCACTTTCACATGACCTTAATGTCGTCTGTGAAAATGGGAAAGAATGATTCAAATGTCTGATATTATTTGATTTCCTTTTT
>NW_019395899.1:0-370 GCF_000612105.2 Orussus abietinus
AATAAATAATAATTAACGAATAATAAGATGCAAAAGTGAAATTCATTTGGCGATAGAAGCGATCATCCTTGGATCGATCACTGGTCCGTTAAAAAAAGCGCCAATTTTAGGACTCGAAGACGTTTTGAGTCGGTGAGATAGCTCTTCGGGAATGAAGAGAAAAAAAAAGACAAGCAACTTTGGTTTCTTTGATGTCTTCATGATAAGCGCGATTAGACCTTGTTACACACGTGTAAATGGTGTATATATTTAAATCCGTGAAATTACTCTAGTAGCACAAAATATTTCTCTAATATTTTCTATGTATTTAACGAATACCGTACATTTTGTAAATATTTACCAGACATTTGAAATATTTGCAAAACGTTTA
>NW_019395900.1:0-373 GCF_000612105.2 Orussus abietinus
AAACCAAACGCTTTTCCTGTTATTTGCAAAAAATCTGCACCATGACAAAATCGAATACAAGAATATTTTTGAATGTTTAGTAACTTTTAAGAACTCAATCGGAACGAAAGGTTTTGTACTGATACCCCCGGAAAAAGCGAACAGCGTCAAACCACATATGTTAAATGAAATGATAGCTTTCTAGCATATGTTAGATGAAAATAGCTTTTATTTTCCCTCGGAACGAAGTAAAACTTTTTAACGTCGAGAAAATCGTCCCTAAGGATCAGGATGAAGTAAAAATTATACTAAAGGAGTGTCACGATAGCAAATTGTCGGGACACTACGGATTTAATAAAACCTACTCGAAAATAAAGGAACGATACTACTGGTC
>NW_019395901.1:0-367 GCF_000612105.2 Orussus abietinus
GCAATTCAAGAACTCAAAATCATCAAAGTCATTGAGTGCTTTATTTATTCATATTTTCATGTGTATATTATATAACAATTTTATATTTAAAAATACTACATAAATATTGTGTTTTTTTTTCTTTTAATTTTTACTAGGAGGAATTACCGAAGCTAAAAAATTTTCATTCTTATATTATATTATAGCCTCATATTTAAAAATACTACATAAATATTGTTTTTTTTTCTTTTAATTTTTACTAGGAGGAATTACCCAACCTAAAAAATAAGCGAAGTGTTCCGTGAAAATTTCCCGGTTTGCGAAGTGTTCCATTGCAGAAAAAGTTTGGGAAACCCTAGTTTAGAGAATTTTCGCGAATTTTCGAGAG
>NW_019395902.1:0-367 GCF_000612105.2 Orussus abietinus
TATATTATATAATAATAGTAACCCTTTAGCGAGGCTACGTACGCCCTGTTAAAGATATTCATAAAATTCATACACTTTTGGTTCATAAGATTTCATGTCTCAAAAGTGAATTATTATGCATTTATGAGAAACTTCGAATGATGTTTTGTGATTTTGTGTCATATTGGAGGTTTGGGAAATTATATTATATAATAATCGTAACCTTTTCGCGAGGCAACGTACGCCCTGTTAAAGATATTCATAAAATTCATACACCTTTGGTACATGAGATTTCATGTCTCAAAAGTGAATTATTATGCATTTATGAGAAACTTCAAAAGATGTTTTGTGATTTTGTAACGTCATATTGGAGGTTTGGGAAATTTTG